>NC_056751.1:306793934-307093934 GCF_019279795.1 Protopterus annectens | reverse complement strand
ATGGCTCTAACTTACTATTGATAATATTTTTGACATTTTTGAATTGTAATTGACTTGTTACTGTAATTGTGTCATGGAGCTGATCTCCCTGGGCCTCCACTGAAAATGGGCCTTTCATAGACCATTGACTTCCCAGGTCATCAAACTGAAATAAATAAATAACTATAAATACTACAAAGTAGAGAGACTAACACAATTACAAAATTGCCAAGTAGTGTTACAATAAAAGCATACAATAGTTTATCGTAGTAAAGGCTGAAACTTCTAACATAAATCTATCTAACCACAGTAGTTGTTAGTGACCATTATTTAAAGCCAACAGCACTTTATAACTTCACAATAAAAAAAGGTTTACAAAAGTCAGTAACCATAGGGTCAAGGTCAATGAACAGATCCAAACACTCCCCTGTCCGTTTTAATTTCTAACTATAGTGGACATTACCTTAGAGAGTTTTCTATGGAGCTCTCATAAATCAAATACATTGCAAACGATAGGCACAACAACCCAACTATAAAATTATAATTGTTCCACTGGAAAATATTAACCCCACCTGTGTACCATAATGGAACCTCCTTTTCAAGCAACAGATATAGCTCTTTCCGATAATAGGATGCAGTCTGCAAATGGAAGGAAAATTTAACAGACATTAATCAGATGTGTTATATAAATGTAAAAAATGCCACTCTGATGATGAACAGTTCCTGATAATATAGTGAAAGACATCAATTACAAAAGAAAAAAAAATGGGGTGGAATAAAATACCACAGGTGTGGTACAACAGGATAGAACAAAATATGGTGTTCGAAACAGAGAAATAGGCAATATGTAAGATGAAAGTTTTTCCAAATACACTTTAACCCCAATATTTGTGTAGATAAAAAGAAGACTTAATACATGCTGTAATTAATTTAGAAAAATGTTACCAGTGAATCCAACAGAAAGGGTCAAGTCATACAAGTTATAGGCCACTGTGTAGTCACTTTAAAACAGCAAAATCAACAACCTCTCAGCCTTTTGAAACAAATAACAATTACAATGTTTCAAACTAAGAAATATCCAGATTATGGAACAATCTCTCCCCTCTACAACCACACCACATTCTTGCAATCACTTCAAGACTACACTACAAACTCACTTAAAAAGTCTCTGGTTATGTATATGCACCAATCCCGAATAGTAACCCTCCTTTTACATCTCCTCCCCTAGCCACCATGCCTCACATCGTCTGATCATTGCATTCCATCCTCTGTAGGCTCTGGCTCACCCTTTACCCTCCCCTTCCCTCCTCACACAGTCTCTCAGACCAGTTATAACATGCTTAACTACTTCACTTCATCTCAACTCCAAATACATATCCAACTGACTTACACCTAGCTTCCTCTCACTACAACATATACTACTCACTCAGTCTCCTCTCTTACTCTTCTATTTTCCCCTTCCATCTTGTTCCACCTTTGTGTGGAGCTTCTGCTTTATATCTGCTTGAGTGTAGTGCAATATTTGTATATAAGATTTAAATACAGGAATTTAGAACAGCATCTGTTTGATATGCCGCGGTGGTATGGCGGTACCATTGTTACCTCACAGCAAGAGGTTCTCCCGTTCGATTCTCGGCTTGGCTTGGGAGTGCCTTCTGTGTGCAGTCTGCATGTCCTCCCCGCGGTTGGGTAGCATTTGAAAGACATGCGTGCGTAAATGGGCGTGCCTTTGTTGAAGGTTGGGCGTCGAGCTTGCACCTCGGTGTTTTGTAAAAATCTACTGCCAATCATTAGCGGACCGGAGTTCCACTGTGGCAACCCCTTACCGGGAAAAAGCCGAAAGACAAACATCTGTTTGAGCTTAGTACTATCTGTATATACATCTTACCTTTATTCCTAGCCATTAGCTAGATATTGGTATATCTGTTCATTACTACGTTTCATATTGTACGTATACCTAATGTTTGTTGCAGTATGTATTATTTCCTACTGTATGTATAGCCAACTGTTCTTAATGTACTCTGCTTCTCATTTATTGTTCTGTGGAGCTTTTCTCCCTAGGCCTCCACTGAAAAAGGACCTATGTCCAGTTGGAATTGCCCAGTAAACAAATGTAAATAAATAAATAAATACATTCCAAGTCAGAAATAGAGAAGATGAAGAAGCAGAGAAAAAGGAAAGGGGGGGGGGGTCAACTAAGAAGAGATTGCAGAAACACAGGAAACATGGGTAGAGTGGATAGAAAGAGGGCAGACAGAAGTAGAAACAGACCAAGATTCAGGCCAAAAGAGGAATCGTCTCCAAAGGTAAATATAATTATGAACTCAGGTATTGGGCAAGGAAAGGAGACAAAGGGAGGTAAGATAGAAGTAATATCCTCAGCAGGGGTAAGGAAATAGGTATAACAGATGGCGATTACATGTTCTGAAGGGGGGAATGTGTGTGTGTGTGTGTGTGTGTGTGTGTGTGTGTGTGTGTGTGTGTGTGTGTGTGTGTGTGTGTGTATACACATATACATACATACATACATACATACACACACAGTTGTTATTCTTTGGGTAAACAAAAGTTTTTGATTTTTTGGGGTTTGAAATTTGATTATTATTACATGGAATGATGATGACAAAGGTAAGTATAACTGTGAACTCAGGTACTGGACAAGTGTCCAATGTATAAAGAAAAGGAATAAAGAGTATATTTTGAGTCAAAAAGGGTTTGCCATGAATGATAAATGGCAATATGAATATGGATTGACAAAAAATGTAATAACAGTATGATGGAATAAAAAAGTGTGTGTGTTTAAAAAAAGAAATGTATTCCAAGTGATAATTTCCTATATCAGGTGACTTCAATATGAACAGATCAATAATGAATGTGCAAATCATGAACAAATAACCAGAAATAGGTAACAAAAATGAAAACAGAGATGCCGACATAGTCCCACCTGATGCTCTGAACAAGTGCAGTTATGTTATGGGCTACCACTGGGTGCTGTCAGTGGTCCAAAAAGAGATTAGTCCGTCAACATCCGAACCTGAGCAACAGCAGCACATGGCAACAGACATTGTACTTTATTTAAACATATGTAAAACTGACCAAACTTAAGTAATAAAAGAGATGTTGCTCTGCAGAACACAACACATTTCTTCAGAAACTGGCACAATACAAACTATACAAGAGCCATTTTAAAATAAAAACACCTACAACATAAAAACATTAATGCCCATAGCAGACAAACGCCACCATTTAGAGTTGCTTTAAGCAAGGTTAAGAGGGCAAGCACTGCCTTTTAACACTGCCCTGTTATTTATTTATTTTTTAAATGTTACTGCCAAGTATACATACAATACTGAAAGCAATCAGAAAAAAAGCATCTCTAGGTTGTTAGCAGTGAAGTTCAACCTAGATTTTTAGAGAACTAAGTGGAGAAAGTACAGTTGTGTACACTCACCATAAATGTAGATGTTCGAGTGTATTCACTGTTGCAGTCATCACATTTGGGTTATCTGCTTGCAGTAGCCCTCAGTTGGCCAGATTATCAAAGTCCTGGGTCCCATGTCGGTTGCTGACTCATCTTCCATGACGTCAGGTCGTCAGGGGTATAAAGCATGCATCAATTTTTCTTGCCCCAGATGTCAGGTGCCCCCATAATGGGAAGCAATTATATACAAGGTTACACCTCCAACAAAAAAGCAAATACACCAAAAAGCTTTAAGCACAGTACACAAGAATAGAGGAATAGCCAATAGAAGTCAGGGGGCTAGAGGGAGGGTAACCAGGACTGCAACAGTGAATACACTCGAACATCTACATTTATGCTAAGTGTACACAACTGTAATATGATCTTCGTGTTTCACTGTTGCAGTCATCACATTTGGGTAGATTCCCAAAGCTCAGGATGGGAGGAGGAAATCAGATAGCATTAGGACCAGCTATAAGGCCCTGCAAGACTGCAGTGGCGAAGCCAGCTCTGGATTTAGAAAAAATTGGCAAGTGGTAATGCTTGGTGAAGGTATGTACAGAACTCCAAGTAGCAGCTTCCAGGATGTCCCTGTTAGGGACACCTCTGAGAAAGGCTGTAGAGGTAGATGCAGCCCTGGTTGAATGTGATCTTATCCCCTGTGGGGTAGGTTTTCCATGGTGCTTACAGCAGAAATGAATGCAATGGCCTATCCATTTAGAAATGGTTTGCTTTGAAATGGCCTTCCCCTCTGCCCCTGCAGCAAATGCAACCAGCAGCTGTTCAGATTTCCTGAGAGGTTTAGTCCTGTCCAAGTAAAATCTAAGTTGTCTGTGCACATCCAAGGAGTGCAGTATCCGTTCCCCTTTGTTCTGCGGATTAGAAAAGAAGGTTGGCAAATTAATGGACTGATTAAGGGCCACACTGGATACCACCTTGGGCATGAAGGAGGGATTGGTCCTGAGGGACACCCTGTCCACATGAAAGATGATGAAAGGCTCCACTGCTATGAGGGCCTGTAATTCAGACACCCTACTTGATGAAGTGATGGCTAAAAGGAAGGCTGTTTTCCAAAAAAGGAATTTCAACTGCATTTGCAGCTGGCTCAAAAGGAGGTAGAGTGAGCTTTTCCAATACAAAGTTAAAGTCCCAGGCTGGAGTAGGGGCTCTCCTGGGTGGTCTTATGTTTTTGGCCCCTCTGAAGAACTGCTTCAGCAGTGGATGAGAGAAGAGGGGTGGTTCTGTATTGTAATGAGCTGAAATGGCTGAGGCATGAATTTTGATGGAGGAAAGATCATAGTACATTTGTGTGCACTTACCATAAATGTAGATGTTTGACTGTATTTTCACTGTTGCAGTCATTCATTACATTTCGGTAGATTCCCAAAGCTATGGTTGGGAGGAGGAATTTATATAGCATTAGGGCCAGCTATAAGGCCCTGCAAGAAAGTAGAGTCAAAGCCAGCTCTGGATTTGGAGAAAATTGGCAAATGATAATGCTTGGTGAAAGTATGTACAGAACTCCAGGTAGCAGCTTCTAGGATGTCCCTGATAGGAACACCTCTGAGAAAGGCTTGCAGAAGTAGATGCAGCCCTGGTGGAGTGAGATCTGATCCCCTGGGGGATAGGTTTTCCGTGGTGCTTATAGCAGAAATGAATGCAATGGCTTATCCATTCAGAAATGGTTTGTTTTGAAATAGCCTTCCCCTCTGCCCCTGCAGCAAATGCTACCAGTAGTTGTTCAGATTTTCTTCGAGGTTTAGTCCTGTCCAAGTAGAATCTAAGTTGTCTGTGCACATCCAGTGAATGCAGAATCCATTCCCCTTTGTTCTGTGGATTGGGAAAGAAGGTTGGCAAATGAATGGACTGATTAAGAGCCACACTGGATACCACCTTGGGCATGAAGGATGGATTGGTCCTGAGTGACACCCTGTCCGCATGAAAGATGATGAAAAGCTCCACTGCCATAAGGGCCTGTAATTCAGATATCCTTCTAGTTGAAGTGATTGCTAAAAGGAAAGCTGTTTTCCAAGAAATACATTTTAAGTCTGCAGTAGCAGCTGGCTCGAAAGGAGGTAGAGTGAGTTTCTCCAATACAAAGTTAAGGTTCCAGGCAGGGGTTGGAGCTCTCCTGGGTGGTCTCAAATTTTTGGCCCCTCTGAGGTACTGCTTGAGCAGAGGATGAGAGAAGAGGGGAGTGTTATAATGAGCTGAGATGGCTGAAGCGTGGATTTTAATGGAGGAAAAAGACAGGCCCTTGTGAAGCATCTCAGTTAAGTATTGCAAAATCTGAGGTAAACTGGGTGCTGCTGTGCTCATCCCTTGAGATTGGTTCCAGGCACAGAATATTTTCCATTTTTCAGCATAAGATTTTCTAGTACTAGGCCTCCTTGCCTCTAAGATGACATCCATCACAGGTTTGCTAAGGGATGATAAGGATGAGTTTAAGTAATTAGCCAGGCTGCAAGGTTCAATGTTGGAAGCTGAGGGTGCAGAATCTGGTTCTCCTGCTGAGACAGCAGGGAAGGGGTCTGAGGCAGGTGCCATGGAGATATTTTGGTTCACCTGCTGAGACAGCAGGGAAGGGGTCTGAGGCAGGTGCCATGGAGATAACTGCAACACACTGCGCAGGAGGGGATACCAGTGTTGGCGCGGCCAATCTGGAGCAATCAAAATCATCCTTGGTTTGTCCTGTTTGACTTTTAGTAGAACTTTGGAGAGCAGAGGCAGCGGGGGGAAGGTGTAGACTGATAGTTTTTTTCCAGCTGAAGGACAAAGCATCCACTTTCCAGGCTTGTTTGTGGGGAGTCCTTGTGCAAAACTTGTCCAATTGGTAGTTCTGGGTGGAGGCAAATAGGTCTATATCTGGGCTCCCCCATTTGCTTGTCAACATGTTGAAAATCAAGAAGTTACGTACTCACCATAACGTTCGATGTATGTAGTCCATCTCGCCTCACATTCTTACCCATGGGTTCGGAGCCGAATATCGGCTCCGAATTGGCCTATTTTACTAGCTCAAAAGTCTCTGATTGGCTGGGCTAAGAGGGTATCCCATAGTACACTGCTTCGCATCCCCAGATCTAGTTTGCTGCTAACAACCCAGTTACTGCATACATAGCACACATCCATACAAACAAATTTATTCAAAGGGACTCTGCAGGATAAAATCTAACTTCCAAATCCTCCAGGCAGGGGGAAGGTGGGAGGGTAAGTAAGAATGTGAGGCGAGATGGACTACATACATCGAACGTTATGGTGAGTACATAACTTCTTGATGTTATGTAGTCCTATCTCGCCTACATTCTTACCCATGGGACAGCGTCCCTAGCACCTACAACCTGGGTGGCTCATAGGAAAATACTCCTGAGAACTGTGGAGCCAAATGAAGATCTGCCCCTGGAAACCACGTCCAATTTGTAATGAGAGACAAAGGTGTGAGGAGAAGCCCAAGTGGCCGCAGCACATATATCATCCATCGACAATCTAGCTTGATAGGCTGTGGATGTGGAAACCGCTCTTGTGGAGTGGGCTTTAGGTGGAAAGGGCAAATTTTTACCTGCTGTCTGATAGATGAAGGAAATACAGCTGGCTATCCATCTAGAGAGTGTGACCTTGGATACCGGAGAACCAGACCGGTTTTCCGAAAAGGAGACAAAGAGTTGGTCAGATTTCCGGATATCTTTCGTCCGGTGGAGATAGAAGCGTAACTGTCTATGTACATCCAATTGGTGAAATCTGAATTCTGCCTTGTTGGAAAAATTGGGGAAGAAAACTGTCAGCTCAATAGACTGATTTATATTAGACACAGAAGCCACTTTGGGAAGGAATGACGGGTTTGGTCTAAGAGAAACTCTACCTTTATGGAAGATCAAATATGGGAGTTTGATGGAGAGGGCTTGAATTTCGGAGACCCGCCTCGCTGAAGTGATTGCTGTTAAAAATGCTGTTTTCCATGTAAGAAATTTTAACTCTCAGGTAGCTGCAGGCTCGAAAGGTGGAAGAGTCAGGGCTTGAAGAACAAAATTGAGGTCCCAGGGCATAACAGGTTGGGATACTGGGAGACGAAGCAATAAGGGTACCTTTAAGGAATGCTTTACATATTCTGTGTGCCATAAGGCTAGGCTCATTGGCCACGTGGAAGTTTGATATAGCCGCCAGCTGAACTTTGATGGTGGCTGATGCGGACCCCTGATAGAACAGTATAGACAAAAATGCCAAAATGGAATCAATTGGAGCTGTGTAGGGATCAATGCCTCTAGAATGAGCCCAGATAGAGAACCTTTTCCATTTGCTAAAGTAGATTTTCCTAGTGGATGGTTTATGAGAGGACGACAATATATGGACTACTTCCGGCGAGAAATTATGACATCTGACTAACGATGGAAGTGGAGTAGCCAGGCTGTCAGCCGGAGTGTCCTCAGAGAGGGGTGGAACTGTCCCGACATGTGCGTCAGTAGATCTGGAAGGGGTTCCAGAATCCAAGGAGTATCCACAATGTAAGGTTGAAGGAAGGGGAACAAGACTTCACGAGGCCAGAGTGGGGCAATCAGAATCATCCTGCTTCCCAAGGATTGCTCTTTCTGAATCACTCGAGTGAAGGGGAAGCGGAGGGAAAGCATAAAGCAGACCGGAGGGCCAATTGTGAGCTAGAGCGTCCCTGGGTGATTCCCCCGGTGGGGGGATCAGCGAGAAGTAGTTGCTGCATTTTGCATTGAGAGGGCTGGCAAAAAGGTCGCAGCAAGGTTGACCCCATCTGCTGAAGATTCGCTCTGCAACCAGGCGATTCAGGGACCACTCGTAGGGCATAAGAATCGCCCTGCTTAGCTTGTCCGCTATTACACTGGTCTTCCCCGGAATGTGCGTTGCCACCAGAAACCGTTGGGAAGCTATTGCCCAATGCCACACACGCATGGCCTCCCTGCATAGTGGGTAAGATCGGGTTCCTCCTTGCTTGTTGAGATACCACACTACTGACATGTTGTCTGAGTGTATCGCAATGGCCCCTAGAGGGAGAACTTCTTGAAGTGCCTGCAACGCAAGAAGCACTGCTCTCATCTCCAGGACGTTTATGTGCAAATGTATCTCGTGCTCCTGCCACGTGCCTTGGACCGTCCTGCCGAGATAATGCCCCCCCACCCCATCTGGGAGGTGTCTGTGGTCACCGTGGCAACAGGGACGGATGGAACAAAGGGTTTTCCTCCATTCAAGTTGTTGGTGCACAGCCACCAACGGAGGTCCTGCTTGCATCTGTCTGTCAGTAGGATTGGATGGGAAAGCGGAAGTCTTTGGAGAGACCATTGGACAAAGAGAAGCCATTGAAGAAGTCTCATGTGTAATCTCGCTAGCGGAACCAACATGACAGTAGCTGCCATGGTTCCTAGGAGTTGAAGAATTAGTCTTGCCTTCGCATGTCTCAGAGGCATCAGCGTGAGAATTTGTTGTTGCAACCCTGTGATTCTTTCTCGTGGTAAGAACGCTCGCATGTGAATGGTGTCCAACTCTGCTCCTATAAAGGTGACATGCTGTAAGGGCAATAAGGCAGATTTTTTCCAGTTTATCGTGATGCCTAATTGGTGACATAGACTGATGGTAGTGTCCCTGGTTTGAATTAGTTGATGCCTGGTGGGGGCGGTGAGGAGCCAGTCGTCCAGGTATGGAAACACCTGGAATCCTTGACGTCTCAAGTGAGCCGTCACCACTGCCATACACTTGGTGAACACCCTGGGGGCTGTGGTGTGACCAAAGGGCAGGGCTTGAAACTGGAAGTGTCTGGCTCCCAGCCGGAAGCGTAGATGACACCTGGATGCCCTGTCCATTCTGACATGGTAGTAAGCATCCTTCAGGTCGATGGAGCATATCCATACTTCCTCTCCCAACAATGGGAGAATAGACTGTAGAGTGACCATACGGAATTTGGACTTGTGTACGTAGTTGTTGAGTTGACTGAGATCTAGTATGGGTCTCAGGTCCCCTGTTCTTTTTGGCACCAAAAAGAATCTTGAGTAAGTCCCTAATCCGATTTGGTCTAAGGGGATTGGTTGGATGGCTCCTTTTTCTAGCAGCTGAGATATCTCTGAGGCTGCTTGATCCCTTTGACTGGGTGGAACGTCCGAGATTTTTCTTATGGGAGGGGGTACTGAAGAGAATGAAATGATGTAACCTCCAGAAATTATCCTTAATACCCATCGGTCCTGGGTGATGTTTTCCCAGGCTTCCGGATACAAGGAAATTCGACCCCTGACTGGCTCCGGATAAGCACAATCGGGCACACCCTCAGGAATGAGAGTATGGGGAGCCACAGAAGGAGTCGCAGATGCCGGAATTGCGGGGGCCCCCTCTGCCTCTGGGGCGACGTCTCCCTGAATAACTCCCCCCTCCCCTGCCTCGGGAGGGGGTTTCACCTTGTGCGGCAGGAAAAACCTTTGTGATTTCTTGAACCACATCTTTCCCCCTCGCTGGGCCTTGGGATAAGGCCTAGACGGAAGGGAAAAACGGACCCCTAAGGCAGACAGGGTCTTTCCCTCTTGCTCGCACCTGGTGAGGGTGTCTTTCACTTTGGTCCCAAACAAGGAGGAACCATCAAAAGGGGTATCAGTGAAAGAAGACTTGAAGGCCTCCGCGAAGTGACACAGGCACAGCCAGGCTTGCCTTCTAAGGGCTACCACTGTGCTGGCCGTCCTACTCGCTCCCTCGGCTGCATACGAAATGAGTCGCATGGACGAGTTTGCGATGGAGTTGAGGGTAGAAACCTGTGCGTTAACTGTCTGAGCCACCGCTTCAGGTATGTTACCCGCAATAGTATCTCTCAACTCCTTAAGGAGATCTCTCTGGAGCCGAGTGAAATGAGATAAGTAATTCAGCGACCTTAAGGTGAAGGTGGCTGAAGACAAGGTACGCTTCCCGTAACGGTCCATAGTCCTAGACTCCTTGTTAGGAGGATGGACATATGAGGAAGACTCTGCAACTTCCTTCTGGGTGGCTGCCGCCACCACCATGGCATCAACCGGGACTCCCTTTGACAGAAATTCTTTTCCCTGAGGGGCGGAGAGAAATTTATTGGGCCACCTAGGTACGGGCTCCACAGAATCAGGGTTTTCCCACACCCTTCGACAAATAAGGTCAAGAAGTTCATCAAAGGGTGGAGACACCCAGGAGGCGGAAGGTTGAGCGCCAAAAGGCTTAAGGCATACTGACTCCTCCTCGGAAGGGGTTTTGGAAGGCCAGTCTCCTCTTTGTTTCAGTATCTCCAGGATATCGGAGAAGAAAACATCATCAGAGGAAGACTTGGGGGATCCTTCCGATTCCTCGAGGTCAGTATCGGAAGTGAGAGACTCATCCTGGGAGTCTATGTGCTTCCTCTTGCACAATTTCTTTCTGGGAGGTTCCTCAGGCACAGGCTCTGAGGGACCTTCAGAAAGTGGGGGACCGCTCGTGGGGATATCCTTAGGGCCTGGCGCTCTACTGTCCAAGGATAGGTGAGTGTCAGAAGCTCTCGCCGGAGTGGTAGGGGATGGAATGACCAACCTGAGTGACGTAGCTGACGACCTGGCCAGCTCGCTCCGCATGGCCTCAAAGGCGGGTCCCCCCCGAGTCCGAGGACTGACCGGCCTCCAAGGCCATGACCGGGGTCCCCCGAGCCGATGCACCGAGTGGGAGACTCGGAACCGAAAGATGTCCCGAAGTATCCCCTTCGGGCCCGACCGAGGAGACCCGAGTCTCGAACCCTGTGGATGGAACCAACATGGTCAGAGCCGAGGTCGGCACCGATAAACCCAAGGGGGGTATCGGAGCTGGCGCAATAATGTCACTCGGAGCGGAACATGCCGGCTCCGACAACAAGGATGTGCTCGGAGGAGGAATCATTGAAACAACCATAGGAACTGGCTCCGGAACCAACTGGGTTGGAGCCGAAAACAATTCAGCCAACACTGGCGACTGCAGGAGCCTCTGCACCACCCTATCCACATCCAAATCAGAAAGCCTGGAGGATTTGGAGGAGATGGATGGAGACTGAGATCTCTTATCTGGTGAACCATGCCTCACACTAGGCGACCGGCTCCGAATGGGTTCAAGAATGATTGGAGCGGACGCTGAATCACTTAACACAGACACCTCCTGCAGCCCCAAAGACAGTGGAGCCGAGGAAGCAGTATCCAATATAGTAATATTCTCCAGAGGCTCCGAAGATGCAGATGGAGCCAGAGATCTTTTCTTGGATTTGGAGGTCTTAGATTTAGACTGGGAGCTGGAGGCCGAATGTATAGCCTCCTCAAAAGATGGTTTAAGCAGTCCCTTTAGAATCAATTTGTTTTTCCTCTCTTGGAGCACCCTAGGACTGAAGGCGTGGCAAAAGCTACACGACTCCTGTAAATGGATGGCTCCAAGACAGTAGACACAGACCGAGTGTCCATCTGTGATGGACATTTTATATCCACACTTTGAACACTTTTTAAAGCCAGAAGGCTTATGTTCTTTCTGATCTTTAGACATATCTAGAAAGGGTTAACAAACTACCAAACGGGCGGCAAGCACACAGCGTTCACTACAGTTAACAACTTCCAAACGGGCGGGAAGCCCACAACGTAGACTAGCAAACAGTACCACAGAGAAAGAGCGAAGCTCTAAACAAACAACTGGCAACAAGGACACAGAGAGAGAACCTCTAACTTAAGCGGTTCTAAAACAATACAATAAGAAACACACGAACAACTCAACTAAGGGAGGACTAAGTCCTCTAACTAAAATGAGCCTAGCCCGTGGGAACAGTTAGGGATACCAGAAACACACAACCACAATGACAGCAGCAAAAATTAGCTATTAAAATAGCTTTTGGGTGTAAAGCAACCAATTTCTCAAGAGAAATAAGTCAAAAAGAGGTACTTAGCCACAGCCAAGCGAGACCACGTCCGAGCTCTACAAGCGGCAAAACGAGATCTGAGGATGCGAATCAGTGTACTATGGGATAGCCTCTTAGCCCAGCCAATCAGAGACTTTTGAGCTAGTAAAATAGGCCGAGTCGGAGCCGATATTGGGCTCCGAACCCATGGGTAAGAATGTAGGCAAGATAGGACTACATAACATCCTTGGTTCCAGTTTCCACTCGTGTGAGTCCATGAGGTTTCTTCTTAGTACGTCTGCCAGTGTATTTAATTTTCCTGGCAGGAATTGAGCTTTTAGGTGCACTTTGTAGCTCAAGGCTGTGTTCCACAATGCCATGGCTAGTCTGCAGAGGGGGTAGGAATGCGTACCCCCCTGCTTGTTCATGTACCACATAACCATAGTGTTGTCCGTCTTTACCATTAGTTGTCCTGGAAGAATGTAGTCCTTGAAGGCTGTTAGAGCATTCTGTACAGCTAACATTTCTTTTTGATTGATATGCAGGTGCATTTGACTTGGGTTCCATTTGCCCTAAACGCACTTCCCTGCCAGGTGAGGCCCCCCATGCATAGTCTGATGCATCTGTTGTTAGGGTTTGGGCGGCAGGGGGTAGTGTGAATGGTAGTCCCTTGTTTTGGTGGCAGGCCTCTGCCCACCAGAGGAACCCTAGGCATAGGCAAGGTAAGATAGAAATCATTGTTTCTAGGGTGTGAGAATGTTGACTCCATATGCTTTTTAGATACCACTGTAGTTTCCTCATATGCAGTCTTGCATATGGAATTAGAAGAATGCAGGAGGCCATGAACCCCAAGGCTTGCAGTATTTGTCTTGCAGATAGCAGGGCTTTTGTGGCCACTTGTTTGAAGTAGGTTATCAAATGAATTTGCTTTTGTGGCATGAGTTAAGCCATCTGGGAAGTTGTATTCAAGCTTGCTCCCAGGAATGTAATTTGTTGACAGGGTACCAGTTGTGATTTCTTTTTGTTTATGGTGTAACCCAGACAAGTTAGAACCCTTTTTACAAACGCCAGATGATTCAAAAGTATGCACTGGCTTTCTGCCTGAATTAAACAATCGTCCAGGTATGGGTATATTTGAATACTTCTTTGCCTGCAAAATGCAATAACTGGAGCCAGGCACTTTGTGAATACCCTGGGTGCAGTAGACAAGCCAAAGGGCAGTGCAGAGAACTGATAAGGCGTGTAGCTTGCTTTGAAGCGTAGGTATCTCCTGCAAGATTCCCTGATTGGGATGTGCAGGTATGCTTCTTTTAAATCTAGTGTTGCCAACCAGGCGTCTTTGCCTAGCATAGGAAATAATTGGTGAAGAGTCAGCATCTTGAATTTTGGAATCTCCAGAAAGGTGTTTAGAGTAGACAGGTCCAGGATTGGACGCCATGATTTGTCTTTTCTGGGTACCAAAAAGTCTGGAATAGAAACCTTGTCCCTTTTCCTCTTCTGGTACCAGTTGAATAGCCCCCATGCTTAAGAGAGAAAGTACTTGTTTTTGAGCCTCTGCCCACTGATTTGGGGGCAGGTACGGCCACCCATTTGACATTGGCAACGTGTGGAAATTAAATCTGTATCCCTGGGACACTATATTTAAAACACATTTGTCCTGGGTTATGAGTTCCCAGTTCTTTGCATGAAGAGCAATCTTTCCCCCCAAAAGGGCGGTCAGAAGATAAGTGCTTGGAAATTTTAAAAGGAAGTCATTGAGACTGTTTACCATATGGGAGTGTCTTGTTATTCCCAGATTTAGAAGTGGAGTCCCCCCACTGCTTAGTTCTGAAAGTCCCCTGGGACTGAAACCTGGGGATTTTACTGTGTCTGGGTTTGGCTTGAGAAGACCTGGAAAGGGCTGGAAAGGACCACTTCTTAGTAGGCTAGTGCCTACTAAATCTAGGAGGCTGCACTTGTAAAAAATCTTTAACAGTTTACATAGATTTAGCTTTATCTTCCATCTTTTTAAGGCATAGGGGTCTGAGCATGTGGCCTGGGCGTAGTTTTTTTTAGACATGGATCGAGATTTAGGCCTTAGTAATGAAGGAGGCGTCGATTTAATATGCAAGTCTGTAGGCCTGAATACACCCTCAGAAGCCAGTGCCTGCACAGCGGGTCCGGACCCATCCAAGGTAGAGACATCCGCGGTTTCCATAGTTGAAGTATCTCACGGCATACCGGACTCCGAATGGGTCTCAGTAGAGGCCTGCGAATCAGAAGTAGTGGGTATCAGGGGCTGCGAAAGTGTCTCACTGAGTACCGGCGAACTGGCGACTGGCTTAGGAAAAGCGTCATCAGCAGTTTTGGACATCAGCAGCCTGTCTCTGTCTTTATCTTTGCATTTTTTCGGAATCCCCGGCAGTCGGATGGCTAACCGATGACAATTCTGGATAACTGAACAGAGAACCGAAATATTTAGAGGCAAAAATATACCAACGATGGACAGTGCGCTGATGAAATAAGGCACAAAACCGACAGCAAGGTACATCGTGGTCAGGGCCTAGGCAACGACTACAGTACGAATGAAAATCTTTATGAGGTATTTGCTTTCCACAAGTAATGCAATTATTAACTTTTACTGACATCGGTAAGGAGCAAGAAAAAGTTTCCCCAATGGGGTACTTAGCTTAGTTGAAGACTTCGGATCTGAAACTCGAAAAAAAAAATTTCAGGAGTCGGCCGACTGGCACTTGCAAACTGCTTCTGCTTCAGGCACCGCACGGCAAAAAAGAGTGATGTAATGGCATCAGCTGCATGCTTTATACCCCTGATTACCTGACGTCATGGAAGATGAGACAGCAACTGACGCAGGACCCAAGACTTTTGATAATCAGGCCAACTGAGGGCTACTGCAAGCAGATAACCCAAATGTGATGATTGCAACAGTGAAACACGAAGAACATCACCAAATTACTGCTGAAATAAAATAATTTTTGAACAAATGAAAGTGAGTAAAACATATGATCCAAAGCACTATGAATTTGCTACAGGAAAGTTTTTTCAAACATATAGGGTCTTATTTGTACAGTGTCTTCTTCCAGCAAAATGTGAGGATCTTATGCAGCTGCTTTATTAACTTTAATATTCTTTTGCACCTTTGTTCATTCTAGCCTTCAGCGAAGTTAATATAAATTACCCTAAAAAGTTTAAAAAGCAATACCAGTTCAAGCTGAATTGATCATTATGTTGTCAGTTAAACAGGAAGTTACAACTACTATTTAACAATAAGCCCATACTATACAACATTCTATTTCATTAACTCACTCACTCTTCCACATACATAAACCTGACTTCACTTTGTATGTCACACTTAATATCAGGATATATTCGTAGCTGTTCACTTACTGATACCCCTCAACAGAAAAACATTTTTACTTCCCTCAATATTAATCTCTGCACCAGCTCATTACTAAGACAATCTGGTACCTAAGTTCACAATTACATTTTCAAATAGATTGTTTCTTTTTTCTCTAATAATATTTGCATTTCAGGTCCTTGTGTGGAGGACTGAACTTAAATCACACTCCCATTTGGTTCTGTGTACGAGCCCCAAGGCAATGCTGTGCCACTGGACTTGCATGGGAGTTTGCTATTACATCATATTGGCAGTGAAAATGTTACTTCCTGAGTGTATGTGTAATAAAGGCATGATTTATCTCCACTGATTTCTAGAGCTTCACTAGGGCAAACACTATATCACACTTACAAAAATGTAACTTCAGACTCATTGTGTAGCACTGTGGTTGCAGACAGCTAACTTGTTTGTTTGTGTCTTTCGGCTTTTCCCGGTTAGGGGTCGCCACAGCGGAACTCCGGTCCGCTAATGATTGGCAGTTGATTTTTACGTACCGGCTTGCCAGGCCTGATGCACAACCTTCAACGAAGATACGCCCATTCACGCATGTCTCCACGCAGAAGATGCTCTAGCTGAGAATCGAACCGGACAGCGTCTTACTGTGAGGCGACAATGCTACCGCAGTACCACCACCGCGGTGTTGCAGACAGCTAACTACTACCCTTTTTACATTGTTTACATGCTGTGCCTTGGTTCTAATAAGTAAGTATCTTTCACTATGAGTGTTTTATTCACTCATATGTGCCAGTTTTTACTTCACTTACAGTCTATACATGTTTCACAACTTAGTCAACAGCCATCTTGCTCTCGTGTTTTCCATCAAGGAGAAGACTCTAAAGCTTTTCTATGGGAAATTACCTCCAGCATTATAGTAAGTGCCCCTTCACAGAAGGGTGTTTAGCATTTGGATTTTTGTCCAACAAAAGTTCTGGGCAAGCATTATGGCTGTCAGAAGACTCCCTTGCATTTTTAAACAGTGTGATGTAAGATCCTTCTAGGAGAAGCAACAGGTTGGCTTTGAGGTACTTGGGACTGTATTTTGCAACACAACAGGCTACTGAAGACATCAAAGCATAATTATATGCTAAAGTAGAAATGTTCATATATGCTACTGGATTCCTAATAAGTATGTCACTTTTGAAAACTGCAGCTGCAACTCTGTAAGGAGGATCCCCCCTCCCCGCATCGAACATTTCACTTGATCACTACCTACACTCATTCACAACTTAAGCATATGGGAATACTAAATGAGGAACACATAGCACATAGAAAAGAGAACGTAAGATAGTACAGTTGTGTACACTTACCATAAATGTAGATGTTCGAGTGTATTCAATGTTGCAGTCATTACATTTGGGTAATCCTGCTGGCAGGTTGCCCTCAGTCGGCCTGAATTCCAAAGTCCCGGGTCCTACGTCGGCTGCTGTCGCCCCCTCCCTGACGTCAGGTCGTGAGGGGTATAAAAGAAGCAGATGACGCCATTTTCTTTAGTTATTCTTTCCCCAGATGTCAGGTGCCCCCTAAAAGGGTAGCCAAAATTTATATATATATATAAAATTACATGCACCAATATAACTTTACCTTCATCTACAAGCACATACACCACATAGGTTGTATAAATCAGAGAAGGAAAGATAGGTTCCCTCAGAAGAAAAGGGGGATGGCGGGTGGGTAACCTGGACTGCAACAGTGAATACACTCGAACATCTACATTTATGGTAAGTGTACACAACTGTACTATGTTCTTCGTGTTTCACTGTTGCAGTCATTACATTTGGGTAGAGTCCCAAAGCTATGGTTGGGAGGCTGGAGCTAAACAGCATTAGGAGCGGCTATGATACCCTGCAGAACTGCAGTGGCAAAGCCTGCCCTGGATTTAGAGTAGAGTGGCAGATGATAGTGCTTTGTAAAGGTGTGCACTGAACTCCAAGTAGCTGCCTCTAAAATGTCCTTGGTTGGTACTCCCCTGAGAAAGGCTGCTGAAGTGGCTGCAGCTCTGGTGGAATGTGGCCTAATACCCTTAGGCACTGGCTTGCCATGGTATAAGTAGCAGAAACTAATGCAGTGGCCTATCCACTTTGAAATAGTCTGCTTTGAGGTAGCCTTTCCTTGTGATCCTGCAGCATATGCCACTAGTAATTGCTCTGTCTTTCTGAAAACTCTGGTTCTGTCCAAGTAGAATCTAAGCTGTCTATGTACATCCAAAGAATGCAGAATTCTCACCCCCTTGTTCTGTGGATTTGGATAAAAAGTTGGCAGATGAATGGTTTGGTAAAGAGCCACACTGCACACCGTTTTAGGCATAAACGTTGAGTTTGTCCTCAGGGAGACCCTGTCTGGATAAAAAATGATAAAAGGTTCCACAGCCATGAGTGCCTGTAGCTCTGAAACTCATCTTGCAGAAGTTATTGCTGGGAGCAGAGCTGTTTTCCAAGATAAAAACTTTATATCAGCAGTAGCAGCTGGCTCAAAAGGAGGCAGGGTGAGTTTTTCCAGGACATAGTTGAGGTCCCATGCAGGCATTGGTGATCTCCTTGGAGGCCTTAAATTTGTGGCTCCTCTGAGGTACTGTTTTAATAAGGGATGAGAAAAGATTGGTGGCTCTGCATTATAATGAGCCGAAATGGCAGAGGCATGAATTTTAATAGATGAGAAAGATAGGCCTTTGTCCAGCATCTCAGTTAAGTATTGCAAAATCTGAGGAATATTTGGCACAGCTGTATCTGTTCCTTGTGTCTGGTTCCAAGCACAGAATCTCTTCCATTTTCCAGCATAAGATTTTCTAGTACTAGGCCTTCTGGCTTCCAAACTGACATCCATCACAGCTTTACTGAGAGGTGTGTTTTGTATGACTACATTATCCGCCATGCTGCCAGGTTTAAAGTCCTGAGTTGGCTGTGCAGGATCCAATTGTTTTGCTGGGACAGTAGATGAGGTACTTGAGGTAAGGTGTAAGCTGGGCATTGAGACAAGCTCCTTAGTATTGGGTACCAGTACTGGCGGGGCCAGTCTGGGGCAATCAGTATCATCTTTGGCTTCTCCTGTCTGACCTTTAGGAGTACCTTGGGTAGGAGAGGCAGAGGGGGAAAGGCATATACTGATAGGGTTTTCCAGCTGAAAGACAGGGTGTCCACTTTCCATGCTTGTCTGTGATAAATCCTTGTGCAGAATTTTTTTAGTTGGTAGTTGTGAGGGGAGGCAAATAGATCTATGTCCGGGTATCCCCATTTCCTTGTTATCATGCTGAAGACTTGTGGATCCAGCTGCCACTCGTGGGGATCCATGAGGTTTCTGCTTAGTTAGTCTGCCAGAGTATTTTTCCTTCCTGGCAGGAATTGTGCCTGCAGATGTACTTGGTAAGTCAATGCTGTGTCCCACAAAGTCATGGCTAGTCTGCAAAGGGGGTAAGAATGTGTGCCCCCCTGCTTGTTTACATACCACATGACCGTGGTGTTGTCTGTCTTTATCAGTAGTTGTCCTGGATGAAGTAGGTCCTTGAAGGCTGTCAGGGCATTTTGAACAGCTAGCATCTCTTTTTGATTGATATGTAGATGCATTTGGTTTGAGGTCCATGTGCCCTGAATGCATCTTCCTGCCATGTGGGCCCCCCAGGCATAATCTGATGCATCCATTGTTAGTGTCTGCCTGGCTGGGGGTAATGTGAATGGCTGTCCCTTGTTTTGGTGACAAGCCTTTGCCCACCATTGAAACTCCTGTTGCAGGCAGGGAATGAGAGTAATCATAGTTTCCAGGCTGTAGCAATGTTGAGTCCAAACACTTTTTAGGTACCATTGAAGTTTCCTCATATGCAGTCTTGCATATGGAATTAGTAGGATGCAGGATGCCATGAAGCCCAAAGCCTGCAGAATTTTTCTTGCAGATAACTGGGCCTTTGTTGCTAACATTTTGAAATACGTAGTCAGTTGCCTTTGTTTGTCTGGCGTGAGATAAGCCATCTGGGCAGTTGTATTTAAGCTTGCACCCAGGAATATTATTTCTTGAGAGAGTACTAGCTTTGATTTCTTTTCGTTGACTGTATACCCTAGGCATGTTAGAAGTCTTTTCACAAACGCCAGATTCTGTAGAAGAATGTCCTTGTTCTCTGCTTGAATTAGACAGTCGTCCAAGTAAGGATATATTTGTATTCCTCTTTGTCTGCAGAATGCGATTACTGGTGCCAGGCACTTTGTAAAGACTCTGGGCGCAGTAGATAAGCCAAAGGGCAGTGCAGAGAATTGGTAATGCATTGAACCAGCCTTGAATCTGAGGTATCTTCTGCATATTTGTCTGATTGGGACATGCAGGTATGCTTCTTTTAGGTCTAAAGTCACAAGCAAAGCGTTCTTGCCCAGCATGGGCAGAAGCTGCTGCAAAGTCAACATTTTGAATTTTGGTACATCCAGGAATATGTTCAGAATATACAGGTCCAGTATTGGCCTCCAGGCCTTGTCCTTTCTGGGTACCAAGAACAGTCTTGAGTAAAATCCTTGTACCCGCTCTTGCTCTGGCACTTGTTGAATGGCCCCCATGTCCATGAGGGATGAGGCTTGGTTTTGTGCCTCTGCCCATTGATTTTTTGGCAGATCTGGCCACCGTTTGTCTTTGGCAGGGTATGGAAATGGAACTTGTAGCCTTGTGACACGATATTTAGAACCCACTTGTCCTGGGTTATAATGTGCCAATTTTGAGAAAAAAGTGCTAATTTTCCCCCTAAGGGTGCTGCCAGGAAATAAGTTCTTGGTGCAGGCAGGGGGAAGTCACTGGGACTGTTTCCTGTAAGGTTGTGATTTGTCTTCTCCACTTTTGGAGGTAGAAGCACCCCATTGCTTTAACCTGTATGAACCTTGCGCCTGGGATCTGCCTCTAGGGCGTCTGGATCTGCCCCTTTGAGGTCTGTCTGACACAGGAAAGGACCAATTCTTTGTAGGCCAGTGTCTACTAAACCTAGGTGGCTGTACTTGTAAAAAACCTTTGACAGTTTGCATATATTTAGCTTTGTCCTCCATTTTCTTTAACACCTCTTCTGCCTTAACACCAAACAAAGTATCATGCTGTAAAGGTGCATCTAATAATTTAACTTTGACATGATCAGGCAGATTTTGTTCCTTTAACCAAGCATGCCTCCTAATTACAGAACCCGTAACTGTGGCCCTGCAGGAGGCCTCCAGAGAATCAAAACCACACTGCAAAGTATGTTTTCCAACTTGTTCAGCTGCATGCAATAAATCCTGCATTTCCTTGTTCATAGGTTCATAGGTTCATAGGTTGGTACTAGGCTATCAGCCCTAGGGCCTATACAAGCCTAGCCATAACAATTCCCTGGCTATTTCTTCCCACATTATTTACTTTCCTGGACCCCTGTCTAGCAGGGCGACTGACGTGATCCCTGGGGTCAATTTCCTTTCTCCCATCCAATCGTCAAGGTTCCTCTTGAAGAGGTCCAAAGAGGCACTCTGCTTGACATGTATGGGCAATCTATTCCAGAGTCTGGGGAGTCTCTGGGACAGGAACCTATCCCTCCAGCATGTTTTGTTTATTGTGATGACAAGGTTTAGATCCCTGGAGCGTGTAGCTCTGAGGGATTGGGATTTCTTTAAGTGTAGCATGTCCAACAGCTCTGGGTTTGACATGGCCTTGTATGTTAAGCAGAGATCGCCTCTGAGTAGACGATATGCACAGAGTATAGCTGGAGTTTTTAAGGCGGTCAGCGAGGGCATCTGCTTTAGGCCTGTGATTCTTTTAGTGAGGTATTTCTGAGGCCTTTCCAGTTGTTGCAGATGTCTTGAGAGGTACATACCAAATGGGGCATTGTATTCTATAATGGGTCTAATGAGGGATGAGTACAGTGGGACAATGACCTCCTTTTTCCTGGATGAAAAGCCCTTTGTGATGAGGTGTGCCACATAGAAGGATTTCCTGACTGTTGTGGCGATGTGGTTATCGAAGGTGAGACCACTGTCCACCTGTGTCCCTAAGTCTCTTATCACACTTTCTGTGTTTAGTGTACTGCCACCTATATGGTAATTCATGGATACATGTTTTTCCCAAAGGAGATAACAATACATTTCTTGGCATTGAGCTTGAGCCCATGGCTCTGGCACCAAGCATCTGTTTCTGTAAGGCCCTTTGTAGAGTATCCACATCATTTGGGATTCAATAATGGCTCCCAGTTTGCAGTCATCTGCAAACTTTGTTAGCCAGAGTCCCTTAGTGTTGACCTGTACTTCAGAGAAGTAGATGCCAAACAAGAGCGCCCCAGGACTGAACCCTGAGGTACTCCACTTGTCACTTGTCTGGAGCTGGATTTGGAGTCGGCTACTTTTACAGTGTGGGTTCTATCAGTAAGCCATTTAGCAACCCATTGGGTGACATAGGGATTAATGCCCAACTTAGTAAGTTTATCTATGATTCCAGAGTGGGGATGGTGTCAAAGGCCTTGGCAAGGTCTAGATAGGCTGTGTGGACCACCTTACCCTTGTCCATGGCTCTGGAGACTGATTCAAAGAAGTCAATCAGGTTCAGGAGACAAGATCGCCCTTCACAAACCCAAACTGGGTGGGGTCCAGTGTCTGAAGGTTGCCAATGTCTTTGTTTATAAGTTCCATGATAATACGCCCATGGCCTTGCAGATAAGGCTTGTCAGATTGATGGGACGGTAGTTTCCAGGATCCAAGGTGGATCCCCTTGTGGATTGGGATAACTGTAGCTGTGCGCCACTCAGTGGGCACGAAACCTGAGGTGAGGCTATGATTAAACATGACACTTAGGTGAGGTGCCAGTTCATATTGTAGTTCATGTAGTACACAGCCCGGGATGTCATCTGGTCCCATGGATGCTGTATTCTTGGCTTTGGAGAGTGCGTTTGTACCTGTGTGGCGTTATTACTGGAATTTGGCAATCTTCCGGTATTGAGATGGGCCATTTAGGGGTGAGAGGGGGTGAAGTTGGCACTGAATCGATCTGCCAGGATATTGGCAATATCCTTCGGATCAGTATATTTAATGCCATTCTGTTTTAGCTCAGAGCAGATCTGAGCATTGCCATTTAGATTCTTGACATAGTTATAGAATGCTTTGTGGTTGTCTTTGGAATCTATGGCAATTTTATTTTCGTAACTAGCTTTGGAGGATTTTGTGAGGCATCTCAGTTTCTTACTGAGGCTAGTAAGGGAGTATTTTGCATCCTGGGATTTTCCTCTTTTCTGCAAAAGTTTCTTCCTTTTGTTGTATAGTTTGTTTATGGCAGGGGACCACCAGATTGGCTTCCTTTTTTTGGATGAGAGCATTTTGGTTCTATTTGGGATGGCACGATTCATGCATGAGTGGATGTGCTCGTACAGTGCCTTAGTGTAGGATTCAGCAGTTGAACTTTCAGTTCCCGTCTGCATGGGTGTCATGAAGTTTGTCACTTCTGACTTGAGTAGCATGAAGTTGGCTTTGGAGAAGTTTTTTATGGTGGTTTCTTTACTGGGGGGGGTGGGGGTGGGATGTGGATGTTAAGGGTGATTAGCTTATGGTCAGACCTGACTAACGAGGGGGTGACTATAGGTATGGAGCATTGATTTCCCATGTTGGTAATGACCAGGTCTAGGATATTGGAGCCCCTGGTGGGGGAATTCCAAGAACCGTTGCGCAAAGGTGTTGGGACATGAGTAGTTTTCCCAGTTAATGACAGGATAGTTAAAATCACCCAGTATTAGGGTGTTTGGTTCTATCTTAATATTTTCCAGTATGTTTAGAAAGGTGTAGTGAGAATCTTGGGGTATGGTGGGGGATCTGTAGCAAGCTACAATTTGGATTGCAGTCTTACCTAGTGTTAGTTGCACTTGGAGAATTTCAGACACATTGTGTTGGCCAACTAGCCTGGTGGTGTGACATTCTGCACATTCAGAGTTTAACATTTTCTGTTTAAGCAATGTCATGACATGTTGCTGATATTTAAGCATATGAAACTGACAGTTTAAGGCCCTTATAGCCAAGGTAGCAGATGTGTAAACCTTTATCCCCATCTATCCAGTGCCCTAGAATCTCTGTCAGAGGGGGTAGGGTTTTTTGCAGCAGAGGCCTTAACCCCTTTAGGACCCTGTGAAATAGTTTCTGGGTCTGCAGCAGGGTTTTTGAAAAGGAATTTATGAGAGACAGGAACTCTGTAATATCCGTCAGGCTTAACAGGAGCTGGGGTAAGGAGTCAGGGGTCAGATTAGACTCTGAAAACACATCATCTACAATGTCTAACACAGGTGGAATGGCTGAAGTCCCTGAGCCTCTTTTTAGATTCTGAAAAATCTTGGCTCTCCCAGTGGAAGTACTCCCTCATGATATGTAAGGTTTCCCCAAAAGAATAGTCCTCAGGAGGAGAAGCTGAAGGAATAGATTCTTCAGCATCAGAATCCTCATAGGGTGGAAGAGAATATTCCTGATCAGAAGAGGAATCAGAAGAAAAAGAAACCTGATCTGAAGATTCATAGTCTGTCTCTTGCCTAGGCCTCTTATCAGGAAGGGGATGGGAACCCCTGATCAAGGTAATCAAGTCTTTGGCCATTTTGAGCATCTGTTTTTTGGGAATGGAGGCCTGTCCACCTGGCTCTTGAGTTTGTTTCTTTGTCTTTGAAGGTGCTTTAGTCTTTGCCTTTGAAGCTGAAGTCGGTTTAATGTATAGATGTTTAGATCTGAATACATCCTTAGACGCTGGTGCCTGCTCAGCGGCTCCGGACCCATCTGAAGGAATAGTATCCGAGGCTCCAATACCTTGAGTTTCCAGCGGCATAGCCGACTCCACGTGGGAGTCGGTAGTGGCCTGCGACTCTAAAGTAGCGGGCGTCAGGTGTTGCGAAAGCGCCTCACTGAGAACTGGCGACTGGCTTAGGAGAAGCTTCGCCGTCGGTTTTGGGCCTCGGTTGTCTAACTTTTTCTTCTTCTTTGCATTTTTTGTGAACTCCGGTAGTCAGATGGCTATCCGACGACATTTCTGGATAATTAAACCTGCGTCCAAAATAGTTTAATGCAAAATCATACCGACACTTAATAGTGCGTTGGTTAAATCTAACACAAAACCGACAACCTGAAACGTTATGGTCAGGGCCTAGCCAAGGAATACAGTAGGAATGAAAGTCCTTATGAGGTATTTGCTTTCCACAAGAAATACAATTATTAACTTTTCTGACATCGGTCTGGAGCAAGAAAAAAGTTTTCCCAACGGGGTACTTAGCTTTAATGAAGGATCTGAAATTCGAACACGAAAATCTCAGGAGTCGGCCGACCGGCACTTGCGAACTGCTTCTGCTTTGGGCACCCCGCGGCAAGAAAAATGAAAGAAAATGGCGTCAGCTGCTTCTTTTATACCCCTGACGACATGACGTCAAGGAAGGGGCAACAGCAGCCGATGCAGGACCCAGGACTTTGGAATTCAGGCCGACTGAGGGCAACCTGCTAGCAGGATTACCCAGATGTAATGACTGCAACAGTGAAACACGAAGAACATCAGGAAACACATTTTGTTTTACACAGACAACACACTTGGTCCCCCCCCACACACACACACATGTGGGAAGCTTCACCATTTCCATCCACTACCATATTATAAATTAGCCCTGAGACTGCATAGTCAGTAAACCACTATAAAACCCATTTTTCACCATTTCTGATTTTGCTACTTTGTATGCTACCTGATCCATTTCAGTCATCATAATTGTTTCTTAAGCATGTGGCATGCTCAAACCTTCCTTTGACTGGTTACCAGTAAATAAGCCTTCTCTAAAATTGGGCATACTATTTGGAAAGCTCTTCATGTGGACATTAGAAACATTAAATTGCTTAACTTCTTTAAGTCTAAGCTTCATGAACATCTCTCTCTCTCTTGCTCCATCTATTCTTTGTGCATCCAAAGTGTGGATGTCAGCTAACCCTCCCTGCTTCCCATTCCCACTATTCTTTTACAGTATTCTCTGCTGCTAGAATATAACTTATATTTTCTATCCTTCATATACATGTGTGTTTGTTTACAGATACTCAGTGTCAGTGGTTCAGCTGGTGGCACACTCACTGCGATGCTTCAAAGATGGCTGCCGTTCTGTAAGCACTGCTGAACTGCAGCTCTCTAATTAACCTGAGGAAATCTAAACCCTGAGTGGATAATATAAAGCTTTTAACATCAAATCTTCGATAAAATAACTTCAACTACACTTAACTATCTATTACTAAGAAGAAAAACCGGAAAAGATGAATATATTTCACTGGATTATAACAGATTAGCTGGCTCTGCAGAGAGAAGTAAACAAAGGAACCGTGTGCTTTCTATACTGGAAGTCTTTGTGTTCAAATAAGATGTCAAAAGAGGAAAAAAACATGGATACAACCACTACTAAAACAAAACTTTCGGAATTGCAGTCAACTGAAAAGGATGTGATTTCTAAAAGACAAAAAATTACTAAAATACAGGAACAACAGAAATCAGGGACCAAATCTAAATATGAACAACCATTAAACATGGAAGATATCAGAAATGCTCTGCTACCCATACAAGAAGCTCTGAAAGAACTGACTTGTCAAATACAAACATTTGGAAACTCATGTACTCAATTGCTGGAGAGAATGGACAAGACGTAAGCTCGAATTTCTGAAAATGAGGATAAATTAACTTTACTTGAAAAGAAAACTAATCTACATGATGTGGATATACAGGCTATGCAAAACAAGCTTACGGACTTAGAAGCAAGATCCAGAAGAAACAATATTATTCTAAGAGGGATTCCAGAATCTATTCAGTATAATGAATTAATTCCATCCATATTACAAATATCTGAAGTGCTGTTAAATGACTTTGATGGGGAGAAACAAATTATTATTGAAAGAGCGCACAGAGCTTTGAGAGAGTCACAAGCATCTAACTTTCCTAGACCTGTATATGTTAAAATACTTAACCATCAAGATGTAAGCAGAATACTTACTACTGTAAAACAAACTGGAGGCTATATCATGTGGAAAAATAATAAAATATCTATGTCACAGGATTTACCCATACAGGTAAGACAAGCTAGACAGTCTTTGTCTCCATACTGTAAATTTCTTATTGACAAACAAATTAAGTTTCTAATGAAATACCCACATATGCTTATATTTACAATGGATGGGATTAAACATGCTATTTCCACTAAAAATGAGGCAAAAAATCTGTTTCTTAAAGTTTTCAAGGCTTTACCTGTATCAGAGACTTGAACTGAACTTTTGTTGAGACTGGCATGCTGCTGAGGTCGGATCCATTGTTTACTGTGTTCCCAGGACTGGATAATCTTTTGTTTGCGTTTAAAAAGCTCTAGGCCTCTTCCAGAGTAATAAAACTGTTTGTTTTTGCTTATCTTGATTACCTGCATTTGTTTCCCATCATTTTATGGCTTCTACGAAGTGTTTTCGACGAGGAGGAAGACAGGAAGTGCCTAAAATGCTGTTGTGGGTGCAGATTTTGCTGTGACACTTCCGGGAGTCCGTCTGTAAAAGCGGTCCCCCGTCGCGAATATTTCACAGGGTTTCCAGGCTTGGGAAACCAAAGGAAACTGTTTTAACATCTTTTTATTCATTTAACTTCAAAATAACACTGTTGTATGGTAAAGTAAGCACATAGGAATATTTTATTTATTTCTCTTATACATGTTTATATAGAATTTTGTGGTTATATTATTTAGAGAGGGTGAAGGGATTTAGTAATGTTTGTATAAATATGCTTCTCATTATAGCTCATAATGTACTGTGTTAAAGTGATAATGCATTTTATATTAGTTAGTTAGTAGTTTGCTTTAGTATAAAACTATGTTAGTGTGGGTTTATAACCAGGGATTACCTGTATTTAACTATATATTTATTTTAACATAGGGTTATATTTTAATATGTTTTTTTTTTTTTTTGTGTGTGTCTCTATGCATGCGGTTTATCTATAGATAGCTAATCCAAATATTAATACTTCCTTTTTTCAATTTATTTTCATATATACTGTAATATTGTATTTTAATTTGATTTGCTTAAATATACTTGATTGGGGAGATGTAGCTCAATGCAGTGCTTGTTAGGGAATGTTTAGTTTAAGCTTTGTCGTAGTTAAGTTAGATTATATAGGTCTCAACTATGGAACATGTTTGAAATTTTATAATGTGATGTTTTCCTGTTTGTTTCTTTTCTTAAACCTTCTGTTATTCTATATTACACAAGACCTATATATGTCCTGGTCCGGGGTTAGAGTGAGTAAGCACTGGTTTAGGATGGGATATATGGATTGCTTCCAGATCATGTATGGTTTTGAATATACTGTATTTTTTTTTTATCTTTTCTCTCCAAAACATTTATTGTACAGTCAACCTTGGTAATGTGGGAATTAGATTCATGGAATGTTAAAGGGCTCCAGAATTTAAAGAAGAGGAAACTATTGTTACATGTATTGTTGCAGGCTAAGGCGTGGTTTATTTTACTGCAAGAAACGCATTTAATGAATGATCAATGGGTTGATATAAAAAAAAAGAAGTGGATCAGAGAAGTAATAGCATCGGAAGGCAAGTTGAATAGTGCTGGGGTAGCTATAATTATTAAAGACCAATATAAGGACAAAATTTTAGATTCTAATACAGATAAAGATGGACGATGGTGCTATGTTATTCTGGCATCTACATTATTTGATAAACCTATTTTACTTTTAAACATATATGCACCTTGTAATGATCAACAAATATTCATAACATCACTGTATTCAATTTTAACACAATTTGATAGATACTACGTAATTGTTGGAGGTGATTGGAATGCTTATCAAAATCCAAAGTTGGATAGATCTTGTCCACACAAAGCATTTAATAAGCAAGCAGTATTGGCACTGGATGATATTAAAGAAGACTTTCAACTATATGACCCTTTTCACTATTTAAACAATGCTAATAGTACAAATAATTTTACATTTTATTCCCCATGAAATAAAATGTGGTCCAGAATAGATTTCTTCCTGATTTCAAGAACATTGATTAGTTTATAACTATAGTTGTTATACATGCACGATATTTATCAGATCATTCGAAAATTTCGCTGAGTTTTGCTAAGAAGATAAAAGATACCTTACAGCAAAGAGGCTATAATTGGTCTCTTAATCCAAATCTGCTGAATAAGGAAGAAATAATACAGGAAATTACAAAGTACCTTAAAGACTTACTGGTTAGTCTAAAGGAACAACAACATGCCCCAGATATTGAATGGGCAACAGTTAAAACACAAATAAGAGGGATCCTTTTGCAAAAAGCCTCTTATTATAAAAAAATACTAAATAAAGATATTCAAAACTTGGAAACGAAAATTAAATTATTGGATCAACAACTGATTCAGAATTTTAATGAACAAACAGAGAAAGAACTATTTAAATGTCAGAAGGATCTCTTCTTAATGCAAAATAGTAGATTAACATTTCAAGAATATAAGATGTTCGCAAGATATGCTAATCACGTTCAAACACCATCAAGAGCGTTGGCTAGGATCATTAATCAATCAAAAACAACACTACAAATTTTGGAAATACAATTTAATAATAAAATATATTCTAAAACAGAGGATATTATTAATATTTTTGAGAAAATATATACAAAAATTTATGATGGGCAAAAGGATATCTCCTTGCATAGAATCTATGAACAATTTTTACAATCAATTAAGTTTCCAGAAATAGGAGAGGATATTCAAAATGATTTAGTTAAACCGATATCTGAAGAAGACATAGTATATACAATTCAACATATGAAATCACACAAATCACCAGGTCCTGATGGGATGACAGTGGAGTTTTATAAAAGGTTTGCGGATATTTTTGGTAAGATACTTTCAGTTATATTTAACTACATAATTAGGAATACTATTAATGACCCTCATCTTAACGCCTCAAAGACTATTTTTATACATAAAGCCAATTCAAATCCTCAAAACCCTGATAATTATAGACCGATATCATTAATGAATGTAGACATGAAAATTCTAACCTCCATTATAGCATCTAGACTGAAGAAAATCATGACTCATATAATATCCAAAGAACAGGCTGGATTTATGGCAAGTAGATAAACCAGTGATAATACTCTTACATTACATGCTATGATAACACATGCTAAACAAAATAATCTTAATATCTATGCCCTTATAATTGATGCACAGGGTTGATACAAATTTTTTGTTTGCTCTTTTACCTTATTTTAATATATCCCATGAATTTGTTCAAATGTTGCAAATATTATATAGTAATCCCTATACTACACTGTGCATTAATAGAAGCCTCTCCAAAAGAATATAGATTAAGACTGGAACACGCCAGGGCTGCCCTTTGTCCCCTTTACTATTTAATCTTTATCTTGAGCCTCTGTTCTTATATATTAAGCAGAATGTCTATCATAATGTCCCAATAATTTATGGAACTAAAATTTTAATGGCAGCTTTTGTGGATGATCTTAATATTTATTGTGCATCTCCAATATCTGACACTGACAAATTATTGAAGGCTGTTAATGATTTTTCAGAAGTCTCTAACTACAAAATTAACTTGGAAAAAAACAATATTTTTCCTTTAAAGACACCTAAACCTTTTTCGTTATTGCCTTTGGTTGGGCAGGTAACATTTAAAGAAAAAATTAAATATTTAGGTATTGAGTTTTCTACAGATAATAAAGACTTCTACAATAATAACTTTAAAACAATTTGGGACCAAATAATTTCTGATTTCAGGAGGTGGAAAAATTTACGATTGCCACTACTAGCAAAAGTTTCAATTGTTAAAATGAATGTGTTACCACGATTACTTTATAATTTTAGATCAGCCCAATTAATACTTTCGAAGACATTTTTTAAAAAAATTCATAAAGAATTGACTAAATTCATTTGGGAACCAAAAAAACCCAGGATATCTTATGATAAATTAATGACCCCAAAAAATAAAGGAGGACTGGAGTTGCCTAACTTCGAATTGTACTACCTAATCGTGAACTAACAGAATTCTAAGAATTGCCAACTATGATACAACTACTACTAAGTGGACACCAACTTGGGTGATTTAGAATTATAGATATATTTTAAAGTTAAACATTAATCCTAAAGCAATACCTTTTTTAGGTAAAGATACTTTGAAAATTTATGGGATTATTGAACATATTAAAACTAACATATTATCTATACAAGATTTATTTCAATCTTTGGATCTGGGTCAATATATGATGGTTTTTCAACCATTTCATAGGAATCCTAATTTAAAATTGAACAATCAATTAATTGATCTTAAACAGTTTCCACTAATAGTTAATTTAACTTTGATTGATATATACAAATATCTGGACCGCTCGGCCAATCAAATAAGACAAGAATTTAACTTACCCAAAAATTATCTTGTTATTTTGAGACAAATTAGAGAACTTGCTATGAGCTACTTTTTAAATTTTAAACCTGAAGATGAAAATGTTAATAAATGCTTTGAGTTGTGGCAAGCCCTCCAAACAGGATATTAAATATATAACAACAACAAATAAATTAATTAAAGACTTTAAATTTCATGATAAAATTCTGTTATCCAACTATTGGGAAGAGAAAATTTTAGTGACAGACAAAAGTAATATGTTAAAAGCAATTGACCTGACTATCAAATCTACTTCTCTTCAAAAATTGATGTATACCCAGTTGATGATATGGAATAATGCATGTTATACACACCTTACCCTACATAAATTTAATGCTAAAAACTCTCCAACCTGTCCATACTGTAAAAATCAACCGGCTGATCTTCTTCATATGTTCTGGAGCTGTAAATGCATATATAAGCTTTGGAATTCCCTTAAGATTCAACTTCAGAAGATGGGTTACCAAAGTACAACGTTGTCATGGAAATTTACGATTTTACATATTCCTCCGAAAGAACTCCCTAGATCACAAAGTACCATATATATTAATATTTTTCTGTTAATGAAACTTTATATAGCCACTAATTGGTTAGACCCATCTAAAACATCTTGGGAAAACTTTAGAGTTTTGGCAACAAGGCATATATTAGCTCATAAACTACTCTTAAGTCTGAATAATAAGAACATTAATAACCCAAAAATTTGGGAACAGATATTTAATATTATATTAGCATAATACTCACATTTATATACTTGCTTGGAGAGAATTTTGTATTTAAACTGTATATTACTAGAAATGTTATTAACTACTTTTTGTTTTTTCTCTATTCTAAATGTTTTACATGGAAGCATTCTTGTAAATATTGTATATTTGTTTGGTGTGATAGTTAGTGATATCAGTTAGTAATCCTTTGTTTTATATTTTTTCTTTTAAAATTTTGTGTTTGTTTTTACTTGTGTATGAAAATAATATAACAATAAAGATTTATTATGGAAAAAAAAAATCAGAAGTCTGTGTGTTCTCTTCCTACATTAACGGTTTGGATTTAAATCCTAGTAGTAACACTGTAATACATCATGAGGAGTGGTGTTGCAATTTGTAGTTTATCCCTCAGATGAAAAGTTAAACTAAGATCACATGTGGTACTTCATGCAGAGGCAAAACAGCCTATTGCAAATACTGAAAACAGAGCTGGAAAATTCAGTACAAATACCATCTCTGTTTTTTCCAAAAAACATCACAGGTCTAGTGGGACTAACTTGGTCAGCAAAACAAAACACATAAATAAATAAATATCTCAGGGATTGGTTTTAATCTGTGTACCCTCTTCTGATGTATGTTCATTTATCCATCACCAATGTAATGTACCATTTTGAACTTGCTGACACCCAGTATGATGATGCTCTACTAAGCTTTTCTATAGTGGTTTGACAATGAAGCCAATGTATATTCATTGGGACCATGGTAGACCAGGGAGTATGAAGGTATGAAAACTGTGCAACAGCATAACAGTAAATGCTGCAGAAACATGTGCTACTACATCATCTAGCATGGGAAAGAGTTCATGATACTTATCAAGTTTTATCTAATAAAGTGATTTTAACAGTTTACACAAGAACTGGAGAGCTTCAGTTTAAATTGCGGTTTGTAAAAGAGTGTTTCAGTGCTTCAGTTGTCTTCTCACAGTGCTGCAAGCAGGAGATGGCATGTTCATTTTTTCTTGTGTGGTTCTATTTTTATTGAATGGCCTTTAGTGGAGCAGTTTGGTATTCTGTTTAATATTTTGTAGCTTACTTATTACTCCACACTGTTTTGCTTGCATGGAAAACGTAGACAGTATGATGAATGGAAGTAGTTCTTCAGAAATGATAAACAGAAGAACTGCTATGAGTCTTCAGATAGGTGCAGCAAATCCATTACTAATGTTGAATGTGGAAAGCAATGAATCAGCGGTGAGCCCTGTTGAAGAAGTGAAAAATAATTTTATTGTTGTGTTTAAGGAAGTGGAAAATGCCACTTATAGCTTGAAATGCTTCCAATGGCAATGCTTCCATATGAAGGCCTGCCTTCACCATCAAGTTATTCCCAACAGTCTGAGAGTTAAATGCATGCCAAGTTATGGCAATGCATATCCTGAACTATTAGCAAGATGGCAAAAATTGAATACTGAAACAAGTTGCAGGTACATGAAACTATTGATAGAGTCTTTTAAACCTCATGAAGAAGAGCTTAATAAATTGCTTGAAGTAAAACAAAGAGCATTAGAAGAGATGGATTTATCTGAAAGGAATCTTTCTCAACTTATCACACTACAAGAGAAATTGGATGCTTATGACACTAAACTGAAACTAGTTAAGAGTGGGAAATTAACTAGAGACTATAAAGACTTTAAAAATGGTCACCTATTTGAGTGGCCGAGGAAGAACGAACTGGTGGGAATGCAACAACAAAGCGAGATACAGTTTCAGAAAGTACAGTTGTGTACAGTTACCATAAATGTAGATGTTCGAGTGTATTCACTGTTGCAGTTATTACATTTGAGTAATCTGCTGGCAGGTTGCCCTCAGTTGGCCTGATTAACAAAGTCTTGGGTCCTGCATCGGTTGCTGTCCCTTCTTCCATGATGTCAGGTCGTCAGCGGTATAAAACATGCAGCCGACGCCATTACATCAGTTTTTCTTTCCCAGATGTCAGGTGCCCCCCAAATGGGGAGCAAAATATATAAATATATATATATATCAAATGAAAAAACACAAAACATATACCTCCAAACAAAAGCAAATACACCAAAAAGGCTTTTAAAGATAGCAACAGAAATGAGAGGTATAGTTAGAGAAAAAAAACAGGGGGCTGGAGGGAGGGTAACCAGGACTGCAACAGTGAATACACTTGAACATCTACACTTATGGTAAGTGTACACAACTGTACTATGTTCTTCGTGTTTCACTGTTGCAGTCATTACATTTGGGTAGAATCCCAAAGCTATGGTTGGGAGGATGGATTTATACAGCATTAGGAGCAGCTATAAGGCCCTGCAGGACAGCAGTGGCAAAGTCTGCTCTGGATTTAGAGAAGAGAGGTAAATGGTAATGTTTGGTGAATGTATGAATTGAGCTCCAGGTAGCAGCTTCTAGAATGTCTCTAGTAGGAAACCCTCTGAGAAAGGCTGCAGAAGTAGATGAAGCCCTGGTGGAATGAGACCTGATCCCCTTGGGGACAGGTTTACCATGGTGCACATAGCAGAAACAAATACAATGGCTTATCCATTTGGAAATAGTCTGCTTTGAAATAGTCTTTCCCTCTGTCCCTGCAGCAAATGCCACCAGTAATTGCTCAGATTTTCTTAGAGATTTTGTACTGTTTAAGTAGAATCTTAGTTGTCTGTGTACATCCAATGAATGCAGAATCCGCTCACCCTTGTTCTGTGGATTTGGGAAGAAAGTTGGCAGATGAATGGCTTGATTAAGGGCCACACTAGATACCACTTTAGGCATAAAGGATGGATTGGTCCTGAGAGCCCCCCCGTCCGGGTAAAAAATAATAAAAGGCTCCACTGCCATAAGAGCCTGTAGTTCTGAAATCCTTCTAGCTGAAGTGACTGCTAAAAGAAAAGCTGTTTTCCAAGAGAGAAATTTTAGGTCTGCTGTAGCAGCTGGCTCAAAAGGAGGTAGAGTGAGTTTTTCCAAAACAAAATTGAGGTCCCATGCAGGTGTTGGTGCTCTCCTGGGAGGTCTTAAATTTTTGTCCCCTCTGAGGTACTGCTTTAGCAGAGGATGAGAAAAGAGGGGAGGCTGTGTGTTGTAATGAGCTGAAATGGCAGAGGCATGGATTTTTATGGAAGAAACAGATAGGCCCTTGTGAAGCATCTCAGTTAAGTATTGCAGAATCTGAGGAATATTGGGCATTGCTGTGCTTATTCCTTGTGCTTGGTTCCAGGCACAGAATCTTTTCCATTTGTCAGCATAAGATTTTCTAGTACTAGGCCTTCTAGCCTCCAAAATGACATCCATTACAGGTTTGCTGAGAGATGTAACTGGTGAAATTAGTTGATTAGCCATGCTGCAAGATTCAGAGTTTGGAGCTGAGTGTGCAGAATTTGATAGTTCTGCTGAGACAGTTGGTAAGGTGTCTGAGGCAGGTACCACGGAGGAAGGTGCGACACATTGCGCAGGAGCGGGTACCAGTGTTGGCGAGGCCATTCTGGAGCAATCAGAATCATTTTTTGTTTTTCCTGTCTGACTTTTAGTAAGACCTTGGAGAGCAGAGGCAGAGGGGGAAAGGCATAGACTGATAGTTTTTTTCCAGCTGAAGGATAGAGCATCCACTTTCCAAGCTTTTTTGTGATGAATTCTTGTACAGCATTTGTCCAACTGATAGTTTTGGGGTGAGACAAAAAGATCTATGTCTGGGCTCCCCAATTTGCGTGTCAACATGCTGACGATTTGTGGATCCAGTTTCCATTCGTGTGGGTCCATAAGATTTCTGCTTAGTTCATCTGCCAGAGTATTTTGCTTTCCTGGCAGGAATTGTGCTTGTAGATGTATTTGATAATTCAAGGCCGTGTTCCACAATGCCACGGCTAGTCTGCAAAGGGGGTAGGAATGGGTAACCCCCTGCTTGTTTATGTACCACATGACTGTGGTGTTGTCTGTCTTTATCAGTAGTTGTCCTGGATGAAGATAGTCCTTGAAGGCTGTCAGAGCATTCTGTACAGCTAGCATCTCTTTCTGATTGATATGTAGGTGCATTTGATTTGTACGCCATTGGCCCTGAATGCATCTCCCTGCCAGATGCGCCCCCAAGCATAATCTGATGCGTCTGTAGTCAGGGTTTGGGCGGCAGGGGGTGGAATGAATGACAGTCCCTTGTTTTGGTGGCAGGCCTCTGCCCACCATAGGAACTGTAGCTGCAGGCAAGGAATGATAGGAATCATTGTTTCCAGGCTGTGACAATGTTGACTCCAAAAGCTTTTTAGGTACCAGTGAAGTTTCCTCATATGCAGTCTTGCATATGGAATTAGAAGAATGCAGGAGGCCATGAACCCCAAGGCCTGCAGAATTTGTCTTGCAGATAGCTGGGTTTTTGTGGCCACCTCTTTGAAGTAAGTCATCAATTGAATTTGTTTTTCTGGCGTAAGGTATGTCATCAGGTCAGTTGTATTCAAGCTTGCACCCATGAATGTAATTATTTGAGAGTGTACCAGTTGTGATTTCTTTTTGTTTATGGTGTACCTTAGACAAGTTAGAAGTATTTTTACAAACGCCAGATGTTTTAGAAGAGAGTCCTTGTTTTCTGCCTGAATTAGACAATCGTCCAGGTATGGATAAATTTGAATATTTCTTTGCATGCAAAATGCAATTACTGGTGCCAGGCACTTTGTGAAGACCCTGGGCGCAGTAGATAAGCCAAAGGGCAGTACGGAGAACTGGTAATGCAAATAGCATGCTTTGAAGAGGAGGTATCTTCTGCAAGATTCCCTGACTGGGATATGCAGGTAAGCCTCTTTTAAGTCTAGCGTTACCAACCGGGCATCCTTGCCTAGCATAGGTAGTAACTGTTGGAGAGTCAGCATCTTGAATTTTGGAATGTCCAGAAATATATTTAGAATGGATAAGTCCAAAATTGGATGCCATGATATGTCTTTTCTGGGTACCAGGAAAAGTCTTGAATAAAAACCTTGTCCCTTTTCCTTTTCTGGCACTGGTTCTATAGCCCCCATATTCATGACGGACATAACTTGTTTCTGGGCCTCTGCCCACTGATTTGGAGGCAGACCTGGCTATCCATTTGAGATTGGCAACGTGTGGAAATGAAATCTGTATCCCTGGGATACTATATTTAAAACCCATTTGTCCTGGGTAATCAATTGCCAGTTTTGTGCATGAAGTGCCAGTTTTCCCCCCAAAGGGGCAGCCAAAAGATAAGTGCTTGGTGATTGCAGTGGAAAGTCATTGAGACTGTTTACCATAGGAAGGTGCCTTGTTACTTCCAGATTTGGAGGTGGAGGCACCCCATTGCTTTGTTCTATAAGTTCTTTGCGACTGAAACCTGGAGCCTTTGGAATGTCTGGGTTTGACCTGAGCGGCTCTAGTGGGTACTGGAAAGGACCAGTTCTTAGTAGGTCAGTGCCTACTGAACCTGGGTGGCTGCACTTGTAAGAAATCTTTTACAGTTTGCATAGATTTAGCTTGATCTTCCATCTTTTTCAAAACTTCTTCTGCCTTATTACCAAATAGACTGTCCTGTTGTAAAGGAGCATCCAACAATTTTGCTTTAACATTATCAGGCAGATTTTGCTCCTTGAGCCAAGCATGCCTTCTTATCACAGATCAGTTACAGCAGCCCTGCAAGAGGCCTCCAAGGAATCAAAACCATATTGCAAAGTATGTTTTCCAACTTGTTCAGCTGAATGCAATAAATCCTGCAACTCTTTATTTTCCACATAGTCAGCAATCAACATAATTTTCTGTTTAAGTAAGCCCATGACATGCTGTTGATATTTAAGCATATGAAATTGACAGTTTAAAGCCCTGCTTGCCAAGGTTGCAGACGTGTAAACCTTCTTACCCCATCTATCCAGCACCCTGGAATCTCTATCAGAAGGGTTAGGATTTTTAGCAGTAAAATCCTTAACGCCCTTGAGACCCTGAGAAATGGTTTCAGGGTCAGCAGTAGGGTTTTTAAAGAGGAATTTGTGGGAGTCAGGAACCCTGTAATATCTGTCTGGCTTACTAGGAGTTGGAGGCAGGGAATCAGGAGTCATACTGGACTCTGAGAAAACATCATCAACAATGTCTAGAACAGGAGGTATAGCCAAAGACCTATGCTGAGGAAGAAGAAGGAAATCCCTAAGTCTCTTTTTAGATTCTGAGAAATCCTGACTCTCCCAGTGAAAGTGTTCCCTTAAGGTATGCAAAGTTTCTCCAAAAGAAAAATCCTCAGGAGGAGAAACAGAAGGGTTGGAATCTTCTGCATCAGAGTCCTCATAAGTGGGAATAGATAATTCCTGATCAGAAGAGGAATCAGAAGAAACAGAAACCTGATCTGAATATTCATAGTCAGTGCCTTGCCTAGGCCTCTTAGCAGGAGGGGGATGGGTACCCCTGATCAAGGTAATTAAATCCTCAGCCATTTTGATCATTTGTTTTTTAGGCATTGGGGCCTGTACACGTGGCCCAAGCGTCATTTTTTTAGACATAGAAGTAGATTTTGGCCTTAGTTTTGAAGATGGTGTCGGTTTAATATACAAATCTTTAGGCCTGAAAACACCCTCAGAAGCCAGTGCCTGCTCAGCGGCTCCGGACCCATCTAAGATAGAGACATCCGTGGGCTCAATACTTAAAGTATCTCGCGGCATACTGGACTCCGAATGGGTCTCAGTAGAGGCCTGCGAATCAAAAATAGCAGGTATCAGGGGCTGCAAATGCGCCTCATTGAGTACCGGTGAACTGGCGACTGGCTTAGGAGAAGCTTTGTCGTCGGTTTTGGACCTCGACGGTCTGTCTCTTTCTTTGCGTTTTTTAGGTATTCCGGTAGTCGGATTTATATCCGACGACATTTCTGGATAGTTAAATCTCGAGCCAAAATATTTAGAAGCAAAAATATACCGACGTTTAAAACATTTTGCAAAAGAAGATAAAATTGCAAAAATACAAAATTGCAAAAATACAGAAGGCTTTTTCTAATGGCAACATTTCTTAAATTAAGGCATACCCTTTATTCAAGATAATCTACATGCTTCATCAGTGAACTACATGTAATGGACCTACAGTGCATTTTACTATTTTTTTTACTATACAAATACTAACAACAAATCAGTTTCCTTTGAGAAAAACAAGTACAGAAAGAAAACTTTACCAGCTGAGTAAGCCTCTCTTTAAAAAGAACTGGGTTGTTAAATCTGAATTTTCCCATGCAGATTCTCTGTACAGATACCACAGACACACAGTACAACACAGTGTTCATTTGCAATCTGCACTGAATCAAAGGGGGTATAGACTTGTATCCAAGTATTGTAATAGTATTTCAATAAACCACACATGAAAGAACATAAGCTGTTTTTGATCTATAAATAAATCACACAATGTATTGCAAGATTAACAGAAATAAAATTTGACCTAGAAAGAAAATGTCACTGCAAGTGTACAACAATCTGTTCTTCAACTAAATGGTACTGAAAATGAAGAAAATTATTAGGTTCCAAATGGCATAAGCAGATTCAGGGGTCTGCAAGCTATATACTGCTGTCAATATCCCTGGTGACTTTATGTTAAAAGCAATGATGCTTAGGTGGAGAGAGGGTGCATGCCGCCATGTCATGGCAAAAACAGACATGTAACAGAATATCAAGAGAAAAGTCAGTGCAAATTTTCAATGACAGAGGATCACACAATATGAAATATGTACTTTCAAAAAAAATCATCATGGTACTGCGGTGGAGGTGCTGCGGTAGCGTTGTTGCCTCACAGTAAGATGTTGTCCTGTTCGATTCTCAGATAGAACGTCTTCTGTGTGGAGACATGCGTGAATGGGCGTACCTTCGTTGAAGGTTGTGCGTCAGGGCTGGCAACTCGGCACGTAAAAATCTACTGCCAATCATTAGCGGACCGGAGTTCCGCTGTGGCGACCCCTAACCGGGAAAAGCCGAAAGATGCAACAGCAACTTTCAAAAAAATCATCCATGACAGAACTGAAACTTTTGACATCTATCAAAGAAGTTTAAGGATGCCTGTAGCAACAGTAGCTACCAAAAAGATCAACAAGGAGTTCAGTAATGAGGTACACATCTAGCTTCAGAAGCAGGTTGAATCAGTTGGGAGCCATTCACTTTTCTTACTGCTACAGAATGAGTTAAACACACTGAACTGTTGCAAGAAAGTTTTAAGATTGTCCAGGGTGAGGGTGTCCTATCCACTGAGGGAGAAGGGTTCTTGGCTCAGGAAGTCAGGTGGGATGTACAAGAACACCTGCAACTAGGTCCATTAGTTGTGACTACTGCAACAGTAATCAAATGAAGGGTACTATAAGTTTTTGAAAAGCCATCCAAGACAGAAATGAAACTTCAGACGTATTATACAACATTAAACATGCTTGCCAAAAGTGGGAGTTTCAGACAAAGATAGCGAAACTAAAATCCAAACATTTCAGAGCTAAAAAAAAGAAAACCATTAAGAGAGCCCAATCTGTTTTCTAAAAGGTCTGTCAGAACATGGCAGAACTTTAGATGTATCAGAGGTTCAAGCCAAAGAAATGAAACAAAAACATAGACATGTAATTCATGTAGCAGTCAGTGGATAGTACACTAAATTACCCAGAAAATTTACATCCATATCCAGGCAAGATGAGCACAGAAAAACAAACAATTCCACATGTAGAATTGTACAGGACAGTTTCAACACAAAACTGTTTCTGTAAAGGAAAACAGCAATTTTATACAAGGAAATATGGAAGTATAACCACTTTTCTAGACGATGTAAGTGTAATCCACCATGCACAACAAATTCAGCAAAAACCCATACAATGATACATGTAAACACAAATACATGTTACTTCAAGGTGAAGCCATGCTTACAAAACACTTCTAATACATGTCCTTGAGTAACTACTAGTTGTAGCTCCAATTAGGTGAACACAACCTGCTGAGACTTCAATCTGATGAGACAAGTCCCTTACTTAGACAATTACTGAGAAAAGGAAATCTTAAAAATAGTGAATCGGTGGCAGCTCTGTAATAGAAACAGTACTGGCAATGATTTCCTTTAGGAAAAAGAAATCAGTGAGTTGTAACTTCATCCACTTCACTACCCGCAGGGATGCCCCTGAAAATGATCATAAAAAATAAGAGTCCTGTCACCTTGCTAAGCAAAAGTGAAAAAGGATAACTAGAATTATTAATGTCTGTCCAAATTAAACCACTCTCTGTGCTTACTGAGTTTGGTGCAGAAATTAAATTACTGAAAGAGACCTACAACGAGTTCTGAAAAAACATATTGCTAAAATCTTCCTACAGCACACAACCACAACCAGTCAACGGAGTTTTCAAGATAATCATATTTGCAGACTTGAGGAATATGCTAAAGTTATGTGAACTCAGACATTACAACACTGCTACATATCTAGGAATTAATTAAAATACCAAATTCATAAGTAAATAGTCCAAAGCAAAGATCAGTTTAAGACGAACCTGCAGGAAAAGTATGCATACATTTTAATGGTACTATAATGCTGAATAACTTTCATGTGAAGCTGCACTTAGTACAATAAGATCCATGTGTCAGACAGACAGACAGACAACTGCAGCTCCATGTAAGATCCAAAATGGAAAAAGAAATTAAAAATTTTAAAGATGCAGGCATCAGAAAAAAGTCACTGATTTTACACAATGGGGTTCTTCAACTATTATACCACCTAAAGCAAAGATTAATTAGGAGGTAAGATCATATACATATATAAGGAGGGCAAACATTACTATCTGTAAAAATAGAGAGAAATGAGTAATAGTAAAGGAAAGTTGTGTAAAACCTTACCATAACCGTAGATGTCCTTCTCTTCCAGGTTACAATATTCTACATGTGGGGTTTACCCTTCTTCCTTTCCAGTTCATCCAGCCAAGATTCCAAAAATTTTTAGTCTCTCTAGGTGCGTCGGACGTCTGACATGGCTGCAGAAATGTGGGCCATAAAAGTGATGTCTGCATGCACCAGCTCTCAGAACATTGAAAGTCCCAGTCGGAGCCAGTCCTAGAAGGGCATAGCCTGTCCAGTGCCACCCAGAAGAACAAGTGCAACCTGACAGGAGGGGAAGGAGGGAGGGAAGAAATACTGCAACATGGAAGAGAAGGACATCTATGGTTATGGTAAGATTTTACACAAGTTTCCTATGTCCTTCTATTCCAATGTTGCAATATTCTACATGTGGTTGAGTGCCAAAGCTCATTGAGAATAGGGTGGTGGTCTGGAAAATATTTCCAGGAATCCGTGGATGATAGCGCTGGCAAACCCCAGCCTGGCACTAGAGATATGGTCCAGCTTGTAATGCTTGGTGAAAGTGTGCACAGAGGACCAAGTAGCAGTTTTAAGGATGGTGTTGGTGTCTAGCCCCTTAAAGAAGGCTCCAGAAGAGGCCATTTCTCTGCTGGAGTGGGCTTTGATATTGTCCTGCAAGCTTTTCCCACGGTATAGGTAACAGAAGGAAATGGCCCTGGAGATCCAGGCCGAAATGGTCTGTTTGGTCACTGCTTTCCCCAGGGCTCTGGGTGGAAGGAGACAAACAGTTGATCTGATTTCCTTTTGGACTTGGTTTTATGTAGATAAAACCTAAGCTGTCTGTGGACATCTAGGGAATGAAGTACTCTCTCACTATCCCCCTGCGGTTGGGGAAAAAGGTGGGCAGGTGTATGGCCTGGTTCAAAGATAGGTCATTCACTACCTTGGGCATGTAGGATGGGTTAGTCCCGAGAGTAACTCTGTTAAGGTGGAAGACTAGAAAAGGTGGTGAAGCCATTAGAGCTTGTAGCTCTGAGACCCTCCTGGTTGAGGTCAGAGCCACCAATAAAACAATTTTCCATGTGCAAAATTTTAGGGAGGCCTTGTATGCGGCTCAAAAGGGGCTAGGGTTAGTTTTTCTAATACATAGTTAAGGTGCCAGGGAGGAGGGTACGGTTTCCTGGGAGGAACCAGGTGAAGTACCCCTTTGAGGTAGAGTTTTATAGGAAGTCTGGATGCAAGGGGTAGATCCAGAGGGAGATAGGCAGAAACTGCAGACAACTGTGCTTTTAAAGATGAGTAGGCTAGTCCTGTCTGCAATAGTTCACACAGGTAAGACAGGATAAGAGGGATGTCGCTTTCCAGTGGGTCCAACTGTCTTTTTTGACACCAAATAGAAAACATCTTCCACTTTGAGAAATAGAATTTTCTTGTGTTAGGTTTCCTGGCCTCCTGGAGGACGTTGAGCATGTCCTCATTGTAGAGGTGTCTGAAGGGGATCAGAATCCTATCAACCATAGGGTGAGTTGCAGAGACTGCCACTGTGGGTGTATCGGTGTTCCCTTGTGCTGTCTGAGCAGGTCCACTGAGGGGGTAAACTTGTGGGGATTGCCTTTGGACAAAGGAAGGAGAAGGGGGGAATGAGTGCTGTCTTGGCCAGTAGGGAGTCACCAGCAAGATTTTTGGTGAGTCCTGCTGAATTTTCAGCAGCACCTTTTGAATCAAGGGGAAGGGGGGGCATACAGAAATTTCCCCTTCCAGGACATTGAGAAGGCATCTGTTGCCAGTGCCTTGGGGTCGGGTGTCCTGGTGCATTAACCAGGAAGTTGCCTGTTTATGGAGGAGGCTACAGGTCTATTTGAGATATACCCCACCTGTGTACCAGATCCAGGGAAACATCTCTGTGAAGTATTAATTCATGGTTGTTTGAGATGGTCCTGGTTAGATAATCTTGCCTGGCATTTATGCAGGGAGGATATGTAGGCTGCCTGTAGGGTAATACCCTGTGAAGTGGCCAGTTCCCACACCTGCAGAGCTAGTCTGCATAGGAGGTATGACTTGGTTCCTCTCTGTTTGTTGAGATACCACAGGACCGTGGTGGTGCCCGTGAATATCTTGAGATGGCCTTGCTCTAGGTAGGGTTAGAAGGCTTGTAGTGCAAGGAGGATTGCCCTCATCTCTCTGACATTTATGTGCTCTAGTTTGTGTATGTCTGCCCAAAGTACAGTTTTGTACCTACCATAAATGTAGATGTTCGAGTGTTCACCCTGCTGCAGTCATCACACTTGGGTTATCCTGTCGTCAGGCGGTCCCGAAGTTGGCCGGATTTCCAAAGTCTTGGTCCGACGTCGGTTGCTGTCGCCTCATCCCTGACGTCAGTGCGCCAGGGGTACATATATTGCAACCGACGCCATTTTCTTCAGTTTTTCTTGCCCCAGATGTCAGGTGCCCCCAAAAGGGTGATCAGAATTAGTACCAAATGGTGTGAACACTGCACAAACACAAAATCCCTTCAGCTATAAGCAAATACATCAGTAAGGCATAGCAGAGATTTAGCCAGTAGATCAGAGGGGATGGAGGGAGGGTAACCTGGACTGCAGCAGGGTGAACACTCGAACATCTACATTTATGGTAGGTACAAAACTGTACTATGTTCATCGTGTTATCCTGCTGCAGTCATCACACTTGGGTTGAATCCCAAAGCTAAAGTAAGGGGGAGGTATCATAGAGGGTTAGTGGAGGCAATGAGGCCCTGCAGAACTGCAGTGGCGAAGCCCACCTGGACTTTGAGTAAAGAGGTAAGTGATAGTGTTTGGTGAAGGTGTGTACAGAACTCCAAGTTGCAGCTTCTAAAATTTCCTTGGTAGGAACCCCCCTGAGAAAGGCTGTAGAGGTAGCTGTTGCCCTGGTAGAGTGGGATCTAATGGTAGGAGGAACTGGTTTCCCATGATGGGTATAACAGAACCGTATGCAATGGCCTATCCATTTAGAAATGGTTTGCTTGGATATAGCCCTCCCTTGAGAAGCTGTAGCATAGGATACAAAGAGCTGGTCAGTTTTTCTGAAAGCCTTAGTTTTATCCAAGTAGTAACAAAGCTGCCTGTGAATGTCCAAGGAATGCAGGAGTCTTTCACCTTTGTTCTGTGGATTGGGGAAGAAAGTGGGTAGGTGGATGGTTTGATTTAAAGCTACACTGGAAACCACCTTAGGCATGAGGGAAAGATTAGTTCATAGAGAAACTCTGTCTTGATGAAAAATGAGGAAAGGTTCCACTGCCATTAGTGCCTGTAATTCTGAGACTCTCCTAGCAGAAGTTATTGCCAGGAGCAGGGCAGCCTTCCAAGATAGGAACTGAAGGTCTGCAGAGAAAGCTGGTTCAAAGGGAGGTAACGTTAGTTTTTCCAGAACAAAGTTGAGGTCCCATGTTAGTGTAGGAGCTCTTCTAGGTGGTCTAATGTTTTTTGCCCCTCTGAGGAACTGCCTTAGAAGAGGATTTGAAAATAAAGGTGGATTTCGTGTCGTAGTGAGCTGAAATAGCTGAAGCATGGATTTTAACTGAGGAAAAGGAAAGTCCTTTGTGCAACATCTCAGCTAAATACTGCAAAATGTGAGGCATATGAGGTTGAGTTGTGTCTTGGCCTTTAGCTTGGTTCCAGGCACAAAACCTTTTCCATTTGTCCGAGTAAGCCTTCCTGGTGCTTGGCCTCCTGGCTTCCAGAATAACATCCAGAACTGCTTGTGAAAGAGGGGTTGGTTGGATGTTTGACAGATTTGCCATGCAGCCAGATTTAAGGTTTTGAGCTGGCTGTGTAGAATCTGTTTGTTTTGTTGAGTGAGCAAATGGGGTATTTGAGGCAATATCCATGGTGGGCTGTGAGCCATATTCTTCAAAAGCGGGTACCAGTGCTGGCGTGGCCAGTCTGGGGCTATGAGAATCAGTCGTGGTTTCTCCTTTTTGACCTTCAAAAGAACCTTTGTAAGAAGAGGTAATGGAGGAAAGGCATATGCTGTCAGGTTTTTCCAACTGAAGGAGAGAGTGTCCACTTTCCAAGCTTGATGGTGGAATGTCCTTGAACAAAATTTTGTCAGTTGGTAGTTTTGAGGACTGGCAAACAGGTCTATATTTGGAAGGCTCCATTTTTGAGTTATCATTGTAAATATTTGTGGGTCTAGTTTCCACTCGTGGGGATCTTTGATGTTTCTGCTTAGGTCATCTGCCAATGTGTTTTTCTGTCCTGGCAGGAATTGAGCTTGTAACTGGACTTGGTAGGCCAGAGCTGTGTTCCATAAGATCATTGCTTGCCTGCAAATAGGGTAGGAATGTGTTCCCCCTTGTTTGTTTATGTACCACATTACTGTGGTGTTGTCCGTCTTTATTGCAAGTTGTCCTGGATGTAGTAGATCCTTGAAGGCTGTCAGAGCTTTCTGTACAGCTAGAATCTCTTTTTGATTTATGTGCAGTTTTCTTTGTTCTGCAGTCCATAGGCCTTGAATGCATTGTCCTGCCATGTGTGCCCCCCAGGCATAGTCTGAAGCATCTGTTGTGATAGTTTGCCTAGTTGGGGGCAAGGTGAAAGGCTGACCCTTGTTGAGGTGACATGCCTGTGACCACCATAGAAATTCCTGTTGAAGGCAGGGAATGAGAGATATCATTGTGTCCAAGCTGTGGCTGTGTTGAGACCATACGCTTTTTAGGTACCACTGTAATTTCCTCATATGCAGTTTTGCAAATGGTATTATCAGAATGCAAGATGCCATGAAGCCCAAAGCCTGCAGAATTTTTCTTGCAGTTAATTGGGTCTTTGTTGCCATTGTCTTGAAATATTGAGTCAGTTGTAGTTGCTTGTCTGGTGTAAGATAAGCCTTCTGGGCCGTTGTGTCCAAGCTGGCACCCAGGAATGTCATTTTTTGTGAGGGTACTAGTTTTGACTTCTTTTCGTTTACTGTGTACCCCAGACAATTTAGTAGATGCTTCACAAAAGCCAGATGATGTAAGAGAATGTCTTTGCTTTCTGCTTGGATGAGGCAGTCGTCCAGGTATGGATATATTTGAATTCCTCTTTGTCTGCAATATGCAATTACTGGTGCCAGGCATTTTGTGAAAACTCTGGGCACAGTAGATAAGCCAAAGGGCAGTGCAGGGAATTGATAATGGGTTGAACCTGCAATGAAACGGAGGTATCTTCTACAAATTTGTCTGATAGGGAAATGCAGGTATGCCTCCTTGAGGTCCAACGTTACCAGCCATGCTTCCTTGCCCAACAAGGGAAGTAGCTGCTGTAGTGTTAGCATCTTGAATTTGGGAACTTGTAAGTAAGTGTTTAGAATTGAAAGGTCCAGAATTGGTCTCCAAGCATTGTCCTTTCTGGGTACTAGAAAGAGCCTTGAGTAAAATCCTTGGCCTTGCTCTCGAGTCGGTACCCGTTGAATGGCTCTCATGGCCATGAGAGCTGTAATTTGTTTTTGTGCCTCTGCCCATTGATTTTGTGGCAGGTTTGGCATTCCTCTTTTCATTGGCAAGGTGTGAAAATGGAATCTGTATCCTCGTGAAATTATGTCTAGGACCCATTTGTCCTTTGTGACCATGTGCCAGTTGTCTGCAAAAAGTGCTAGTTTTCCCCCCAAGGGGGCTGTCAAAAGAGTTTTGCTTGGCCAGCTGAGGTGCAAATCATTGAGTTTGCCTTCTGGTGGGTTGAGACCTGTCTTCTCCTCTCTTCTGGGTTGTAGTGCCCCATTGGCGAGGTTTATACTGGGCTTGTGGTTGTCCTCTGCCCCTTGGGCGCCTGTATTTACCCCTCTGAGGTCTGTCAGTGGCTGGAAAGGACCAATTTTTTGTTGGCCAGTTTCTGTTGAAGCGAGGGAGTTGTACTTGTAGGAAATCTTTGACTGTCTGCATTGATTTCGCCTTATCTTCCATTTTCTTTAAAACTTCTTCTGCTTTAACTCCAAAAAGAACATCCTGCTGTAAGGGAGCATCTAGTAGTTTTGCTTTAACATGATCAGGCAGACTTTGTTCCTTTAACCAAGCATGCCTACGTATAACCGATCCAGTGACAGCTGCTCTGCAGGAGGCCTCCAAAGAATCAAACCCACATTGTAAGGTATGTTTGCCCACCTGCTCAGTGGCGTGCAACAAATCCTGTACTTCTTTCAATTCAGATTGTTGGGGGAGGGAGGTTATCTTTTGTTTTAACTGAGAGATTAGAAATTGCTGATACTTAAGCATATGAAATTGACAATTTAGTGCCCTCATAGCTAATGTGGTTGAGGTGTAAACCTTTTTCCCCCACCTGTCTAGTGCTCTGGAATCCCTCTCAGAAGGTACTGGGTTTTTAGCCATGGAAGCCTTAGCCCCCTTGGGACCCTGGGAGATAGTCTCTGGGTCAGCTACTCGGCTTTGTAAAGAAATTTGTGGGAATCAGGTACTCTGTAGTATCTGTCAGGCTTAGCCGGAGCAGGAGGAAGAGAGTCTGGGTTGAAACTGGATTCTAAATAGACATCATCCACAATGTCCAAAACAGGTGGGATGGCTAGAGGTCTGTGTTGGGGGAGTAAAAGAAACTCTCTGAGCCTTTTCTTGGAATCAGAGTAGTCCTGACCTTCCCAGTGAAAATGTTCCCTCATAGTGTGTAAAGTTTCCCCAAAAGAGTAGTCTTCAGGAGGGGAAGCTGAGAGAATAGAGTCCTCAGCATCAGAATCTTCATAAGGAGAGAAGGAATAGTCTTGGTCCTCAGAGGAATCCGAAGAAATAGACAGTTGCTCGGAGGAAACAGAATCTTCCTCTTGTCTAGGCCTTTTGTCAGGAGGGGGCTGTGAACCCCTGATAAGAGAAATCAAATCTTCAGCCATTTTGAGCATCTGTTTCTTAGGCATAGGGCCTTGAACAGGAGACTGAAGTGAAGTCTTTTTAGATTTAGAAGGAGTCTTCGACTTAGAAAACGTTTTGACTGTGTGAGTCGTCGGTCTGAAAACGCCTTCAGAAACCGATGGCGTTTCAGAAGCACCAACGTCCTTAGAAGGTAAATCGTCGGAAGGGCCTGAAGTAAATGGCTGCGTCGGCCTAGTACATTCCGTCAAAATATCCGTAGCGGTCTCGGGTTCCAGAACTGCAGTAGTCAGGGGCTGCGTCGGAGCCTCACTGAGAACCGAGGCCTCGGAATCTGGCTTAGGCCTGGGCTGTCGGTCCTTATCCCTGCGCTTTTTGTGCACACCGGTAGTCGGTAGCTCCGATGGCATGTTATAGTTAAATTTTCTACCAAAATAGTGTCGTGCGAAATCAAATCATCTTTTAATAGTACGCTTATTAAACCTAGCACAAAATCGACAAGAAGTGATGTCGTGATCAGGGCCTAGGCAAGGTATGCAGTAAGAATGAAAATCCTTGTGAGGTATTTGCTTCCCACAAGAAATGCAATTGTTAACTTTTTCTGACATCGGTCTGAGGCAAGAAAAGTTTCCCCAATGGGGTACTTAGCTTTATAGAAGACTTCGGTCTGAAATTCGAATTCGACAATCTCAGAAGTCGGCCGACCGGCACTTGCGAACTGCTTCTGCTTCGGGCACCGCGCGGCAAGAAAGACTGCAGAAAATGGCGTCGGTTGTAATATATGTACCCCTGGCGCACTGACGTCAGGGATGAGGAGACAGCAACCAACGTCGGACCAAGACTTTGGAAATCCGGCCGACTGCGGGACCGCCTGACGACAGGATAACCCAAGTGTGATGACTGCAGCAGGGTAACACGATGAACATCAAACCCTGCACTTGTCTTTGTCCTAATGTTGCTCCCCATCCCAGACCGGAAGCATCTGTATGCATGGTCTGGGTGGGTGTGGGTGTTTGGAGAGGGAGGCCTGGTTTCTTGGCCACCTGAGCCATCCACCACTGAATTTCTTGTTTAAAGCAGGGAAGAAGGGGAACCCTGAGAATTCCAGGGGATGGGAGTGCTGAGTCCAAACTGACTGAAGATACCATTGCAGTTTCCTCATGTGCAGTCTTGCTAAGGGCAGCATGGGTATGGTGGCTGCCATATAGCCCAGAAGTCTTAGGAATTGCCTTGCTGTCAGTTCTGATGCTTGAAGGGCACAAAGTAGGTGGTGTGTCAAGGACACCACCTTCTCTGGTGGTAGGAAGGCCTTGATCAGGTCTGTCTGGATTTTGCAACCCAGGAAAACAATGTCCTGTGCGGGCTCCAGGTGAGATTTTGGGAAATTTATTTGATCGCCTGCCTGAACTAGCAGGTCATCTAGGTAAGGAAATATTTGGATACCCTTTGTCCTGCAGTAAGCGATGACTGGAGCCAGACATTTGGTGAATACCCTGGGAGCAGTGGACAGCCCAAAAGGCAAGGCACAGAACTGATAATGACATGAGCCTGCTACAAACCTCAGATATTTTCTGAAGGTGGGCTTTATTGGTATGTGCAGGTAAGCATCCTTTATGTCCAGGGTTGCCATGAAACCTCGGGGTAGGAAGAGGGTGGGGAGAGTGAGCATCCTGAAGGTAGGAACTTTTAGGAAAGGGCTAAGGCGTGAGAGATCTAATACAGGTCTCCATGGCCCATCCTTTCTGGGGACCAGAAAGATTCTGGAGTAGAATCCTCTTCCTTTTGTTTGTATAGGCACTGGTTCTACAGTGCCTTACACCAGCAGAGCTTGCAGTACCGGTTGTAGGAGGGGTAGCTGACTGGTGGGTGGCTTTGGAGTGCCTAGCCTTATGGGGGAGGGGGGTGATCCAGGACATAAATTAGCCATTCTGAATGATGGAAATAACCCATTTATCTGAGGTAATGAGGGTCCATACAGGGAGACAGTGAGAGAGACAGGCAGACAGGGGTAGGGATGCGGGAGGGATGGGAAGTGAGGTTGGCAGGTAGTCAGACGCTACCTGCCCTATCTTGAAAGGGAGGCCTCTGGCTAGAGGATGGGGAAGCTCTGGCCAGAGAGGACGGTTTTCCAGGGGTCTCCTGGACCTAGAAGGAGCCGTAGGCCAAGAAGGTTTTCTGATGAACTGAGTCTTGGCAGTGTAGTTCCTATGGAACTTGGGGATGGGTGAGACTTGCAGGTGTCTGAGGTCCTGCATTCTTTGCCTTTTTGTTGCAGGACTTAGAGGTCAGCCACTTTGCCACCAAACAGTGCAGAGTGATTTAAAAGGGCATCAATAAGTTTAGCCCAGAAGTCGTCAGGAAGGGGCTGAAGGCGTAACCAAGAGTATATTCTTAAAGCAGAAGCTAATGCAGCTGACCTAGCTGAGGCTTCAGCTGCATCATAACTGCATCTTATGGAGTGTCTATTAACCTGAGAGGTAAGTGCAAGCAAGGAGGACAGGGAAGCTTTGGCTGCATAGTCTGGGATGTCAGCCAATTCCTTAATGGCTTTGTCCAGCAGGGCTAGGGAGTACTTGGTCATGTAGTTTGTGGCCCTGAAGGACAGGGTGGCTGAAGTACATATTTTCTTCCCGAGCCACTCCATTGTCTTGCTGTCCTTGTCAGCTGGAAGAATGGCCGTGGATGGGAGTAGTTTGAAAGCCCTAACAGTGGAAATGGAGATAGTAGCTAGGTCAGCTGGAGGCCACTTAAGTAGAAATTTCTCTGTTTCAGGGGCCTTGTACAGTCTGTCAGCCCTGCGTGAGGCTGAAGGCTGGGAGTTAGGGTTGATGGATGCAAGAGGAAAAGGCATCCAGGAAGGCCGGCAGGATAGGATGGATGGCAAAAGTACTGGGGGAGTCCATCTGTATGAGGTCATAAAACCTCTTCTGCACTTTAGTCATGTCAGTGGATTCCCAATTAAAGTGGTCTTTCATTTTGCAAATAGTTTCCCCAAAAGTTAAATCCTCCAGTGGGGAATCAGGCTCAGTGGAGCCTTCCTCTGGTGATCCACATCCCAGGCAGGAGGAGATCTGAGAGGAGCAGGAGAGGGAATCTTCTGAAGAGTCAGAGAGTTCTTCTTCTACTTCTTCTACTCTCTTTTCAGTAGCTTGAGGTCTCAGACTTAGGAGGGGAGGAGCAGTACTAGGGGTTCCTGTTGTAGTAGGCCGTAGGGCCATAAAGGCATTGGATAGGCTTTGGCTGAAATCTTGCCAATCAGGCATGCTTTCAGACAGAGGAGAAAGATGTTTTATCTTTTGTTTTTTCTTAAGAGGCCTAGCTGACATCTGACTGGGAGAAGGCCTCGAGTCAGATGTAGGGATGGCATCAGCGGAATCCGACTGGCCCACAGAGAGTGCTGGTTTCCCCCCAGAGTCTAATGCGGGCACTAATAAAGCCTCTACGGACGTGCCGTCCACTTGGGATTGTGCGGCTTCCTCATAGGTACCCATTTTATTCAGACTGGCAGAAGCCAAGTCCTCAGCCAGGCCGAAGTTGGCCATGGGTTGAGGAACGGGCAGTAGAGGTGCAGCAGAAGGACTAGGCCACATGGTCTTGGCCCTCTTCTTAGGCGGTTCTGATGGGGAGTCGGACGCAGCTTCCATCCCTAATGCAATTTGTTTTAACTGCTGGTTCTCTAAATAAAGGTTTAGAGCATGCAAACAGCGACGTAAGGTCTTGGGTATGAATGCCTGACAAATAGTGCAGTTCTCATGGTTGTGTTCCTTACCTAAACAAAAAAGGCACTGGTCATGGGTGTCTTTGTGGGGAATCTGACGGCCACACTTACCCTTTCCGGATGACATGAACAGACTATATATCAAAAACAGAAGGACTGAAAGGATCCCCAAATGGGTACTTATCTGAATTTTTCTTAATCCGATGTCTGCGAGTAGCAGGAGCACCTGGAGTATGACTGGCAGCTGAAAAGTTCTGAGGGCTGGTGCATGCAGATGTCACTTTTATGGCCCACGTTCCTGCAGCCACGTCAGATGTCTGATTCACCTAGAGGGACTGAAAATCTTTGGAATCCTGGCCGGACGAACTGGAAAGGAAGAAGGGTAAACAACATTGGAATAGAAAGACATCTACATATTACATTTTGACATGAGAGTTACACAGATAATTAACAATTTGGTTTACTCATCAAGACACAAACAATACCTTAGCTTATACTACAACATGCAGTCTCAGAAGCACTCATACTGAGAGAAATTCAAATGGAAACCACCAAGGATCCAGTTTTGTAAAAAAAGACATCTTTCAACATGAGAAAGTCTGTTAACCACTAACATGACTTCACAGAGTTATCTGATGGTAAATCAATTTTAAGAAGAATAAGACTAGTACTACCTAATTTAATGAAAGAAAGAGGTCTACAACTTTTGAAGGACAGGGGCATTGGTAAGACAGAAAATTTGGTTTCCAGACATTGTCAACTACTCTAAAGCTACACTTCACAGCTGCTTAACTTGTTAAGAAAATGTACAAAGCAAAGTTCACTTGCTGTGAAGATGTCAAGAGATTTCAACACAACCACGGACAGAGCTCAGTGCAGACTTTTATTGCACTTCACCACTCATCATGTAATATTCTCCTACTCTTAGAGTACCAGATTTTATACATATTTAACACACACATATAGCCACAGGCATACACACAAACATATCTGTAGTTGTTGAAATACAAAAGCATGGATACTTAAGTGAGCAATGACAGCATGTTGAAAATCAACATTATGAAAAAAATGACAACATCGAAGAAAAGGATAAAAAAAGATAGCCAAAGGAAATAGTTTCATTTCATGATCTGATTACCAAAACCCACTTGCACCACTTTAGTAATGTCTGTTAACCCTAAACCTGCCTTGCCCCTAACCCTAATCCTGCACTTTATACCTTTACATGACACTACTACACAAGACCCTCTGTCATACACTACAACAGACATGTACAACAAATCTATCCCATTACTTAATCCATACCCTACATCATACACTTGCACAAACATTCCCACCCACTAATGCTGAGATGTTCAGAATGTATGAATGCCTCATCATTAGCTTTCCAAATCTACACTTATCTACACCACTTGCATTCAATGTTCCACTCATAAGAAATCTTTAAATTTTAATGAATGGAACACTTAAAGAGTATTTCAGTCATTCTCTCTGTTGAGTAGTAGCTGCCTTGTTCTATGTAATTGGGAAGAAAATTCACAGACGGACAGCCTGGGTAAGCCTGAGTTCGGAAACTACGTTGGCATAAATGAAGGATCAGTTCTGAAGGTTTCCCCCTCTTTGTGGAAGACAGTGAAGGGCTCCATACTCATGAGAACCTGCAGTTCAGAGACTCTTCTAGCTGAAATGACAGCTATAAGAAAGGTGGTCTTCCAGGTGAGTATCCTAATGGGAGCAGAGTTAGCCAGTCTGAAGAGCAGTAGGGTTAGCATTTCCAAAACATAATTTAAGTCTCATGCAAGGATAGATTCCCTCCTGGGAGGTCTTAAGTTGATCACCCCTCTCAGAAACAGTTTCATGTGCAGATGAGAGAAAAGTGATGGAATAGTCAGTCTCGCAAGCAAGCTGAAATTGTTGAAACATAAACCTTTATGCTGGAGTCAGAAAGACCCTGTTCGAACAGGTGAGACAGGTAAAGTAATACTGAATGTCTGCTTGAGCTGGAAAAGTCTATTGGCCGTGAAGCCATATGGAGAATGTTTCCATTTTGCCATGTATGATTTTCTGGTGTTAGGCTTTCTTGCCTCCTTAAGAATAGATAACACCTCTTTAGGGTAAGACATCGAAGTGGGTGTCACAAACAAATCCTCCAAGCAGCTTGATTGAGAAATGTCAGGTTGGGGTGGTAAACCAATACCCTGACTTAGCTGAGAAGGTCTGTGTCCTTTGGGAGCATGCAAAACCTCCCTTCACTCAGGGTGAGGAATAGCGAGAAAGTACAGTTGTGTACACTTACCATAAATGTAGATGTACGAGTGTATTCACTGTTGCAGTCATCACATTTGGGTTATCCCTGCCAGGGTAGCCCTCAGTCGGCCCGAATACCAGAGGCTTAGTATTTCTGCGTCAGTTGCCGTCGCTCCAGGACTGATGTCAGTTGGTCAGTGTTATAAATTAAGGCAGCCGACACCATTACATCAGTTTTTCTTGCCCTAACTGTCAGGAGCCCCCAAGAGGGAGCTAGGTTATGGTGGAAGAACACCACCAGTAGAAAGTAAATACAAAAACATCCTTGTAAGGATAGAGAGAGAGAGGGAGAGAGACAAGGGGGATGGAGGGAGGGAAACCAGGACTGCAACAGTGAATACACTTGAACATCTACATTTATGGTAAGTGTACACAACTGTACTATGTTCTTCGTATTTCACTGTTGCAGTTATCACATTTGGGTTGATTTCCAAAGCTGAAGAAAAGGGTGGAGGCAGTCAAGAAGACTGGGGGCTGGCTAGGATGCCCTGCAAGACTGCTGTGGCAAAGCCTGCCTTGGATTTGGAGAAGATAGGCAGGTGGTAATGCTTGTTGAAAGTATGAACAGATGTCCATGTTGCAGCCTCCAGGATGTCCCTGGTGGGGACCCCTCTGAGGAAAGCTGCAGAGGTGGAGGTTGCTCTGGTAGAATGTGTCCTGACCCCCTTGGGGGAGGTTTCCTATGCTGCTTGTAGCAGAAACGGATGCACTGTGCTATCCATTTGGAAATGGTTTGTTTGGATATGGCCTTGCCCTCTGCTCCTATAGCAAAGCTGACTAACGATTGATCAGTCTTCCTACATGATTTAGTCCTGTCTAGGTAGCATCTGAGCTGTCTGTGCACATCTAGAGAGTGCAGAATCCTTTCCCCCTTGTTTTGTGGGTTAGGGAAAATGGTGGACAAATGAACGGATTGGTTGAGAGCCACACTGGACACCACTTTAGGCATGAAGGATGGGTTATAGTCCTGAGGGAGACCCTGTCAGCATGGAAAATGATGAAGGGCTCTACAGCCATTAGTGCTTGTAGCTTGGATACTCTTCTAGCTGAATTAATGTCCAGAAGCAAGGCTGTCTTCCAAGAGAGGAACTTTAACTCTGCTGATGCTGCTGGTTCAAAGAGGGGCAGGGTGAGTTTTTCCAAAACAAAGTTAACGTCCCATGCTTGGGTAGGTGCTCTTCTGGGTGGCCTCAAGTTGTTAGCCCATCTTAGAAACTGTTTGATGACAAGGTGGGAGAAAAGAGGTGGCTCTGTGCTGAAATGAGCAGAGATGGCAGAGGCATGAATTTTAATGGAAGAGAATGATAGATCCCTGTGCAGTAGGTCAGCCAGGTAATCCAGGATGAGAGGTAGGGAGGGCTGTACCATTTCGGCTTCCTTACCCTGGAACCAGGTGCAAAACCTTTTCCACTTGTCAGCATAAGACTTTCTAGTGTTAGGGCATCTGGCCTCGCGTATAACATCTAGAACTTGTTTGCTTAGATTGGCAGCTTGTGCAGTGGTCAGGGAATAAACCAGGCTGCCAGATTGAGGGTCTGCAATTGGGGGTGCATGAATTCTCCATTCCTCTGGGTCTGGAGTGTTGGAATCTGAGGGAGATGCCATGGTGGCAGTGATGACAGACTTTGCAGCAGAGGGTACCAGTGCTGGCATGGCCAGTCTGGGAGAATCAGGATTGCCCTCGGTTTTTCCTCCCTTAGTTTGAGCAGTACCCTTGTAATGAGCGGTAGAGGAGGAATGCATAGACCGAGAGGTTGACCCATTGGAAGGATAGAGCATCCACTTTCCAGGCCTTGCCTTGAGGTTCCCTGGCGGAGAATTTGCTGACCTGATGGTTAGAGAAGCAAAGAGGTTGACCTTCGGGGTGCCCCATTTCTGGGTTACAAGGGTGAAGGTTCTTTGGTCCCATTTCTGGGTTACAAGGGTGAAGGTTCTTTGGTCCAGCTGCCACTAGTGTGGGTCCAGAAGATTTCTGCTTAAGTTGTCTGCCAGAGAGTTTAGAGAACCTGGCAGGAATTGTGCTAGCATGTGTAGTTGCATGGCTGAGGCTGTGTGCCAAAGGATCATGGCGAGCCTGCACAGATACCACATCACACTGGTGTTGTCTGTTTTGATCAGTAAAGGCCCTGGGGAGAGTAGGGGTCTGAAGACTGTCAGAGCTTGTTGAACAGCTAACATCTCTTTTTGGTTGATGTGCAGCTGTATTTGGTTTGGGCTCCATTGTCCCTGAATGCACCTGCCGTCCAGGTGTGCACCCCAGGCATAGTGTGATGCATCTGTGGTGAGGGTCTGGGTAGCGTGGGGTTGTGAGAAGGGTAGTCCCTTGTGGTTGTATGCTGCGGCCCACCAAAGGAAATCTTTCCTTAAACAAGGTATTATTGGTATAAAAGAGTTTCCAGGTCTTGGGAATGTTGACACCAAAGGCTTTTTAGGTACCACTGTAGTTTCCTCATATGCAGTCTGGTGTATGGAATGAGTAGAATGCAAGAAGCCATGAACCCCAGAGCTTGCAGCATTTTCCTTGCGGATAACTGGGGTCTGGTGGCTAGTTGAGAGAAAGTACAGTTGTGTACACTTACCATAAATGTAGATGCTCGAGTGTATTCACTGTTGCAGTCATTACATTTGGGTTATCCTGCTGGCAGGTTGCCCTCAGTCGGCGTGAATTCCAAAGTCTTGGGTCCTGCGTCGGTTGCTGTCGCCACTTCCCTGACGTCAGGTCGTCAGGGGTATAAAAGATGCAGCCGACACCATTTTATTTAGTTTTTCTTGCCCCAGAAGTTAGGTGCCCCCAAAAGGGTAGGCTAAAAATTATGTGAATAAAACATGCATGCACCAAAATAAGCTTTACCTTCATCTATAAGCAAATACACCACCTAGGTTGTATAGATTAGAGAAGTAAAGATAAGTTCCAGCAAAAATAAGGGGGGTGGCGGGTGAGTAATCTCGACTGCAACAGTGAATACACTTGAACATCTACATTTATGGTAAGTGTACACAACTGTACTATGTTCTTCGTGTTTCACTGTTGCAGTCATTACATTTGGGTTAAGTCCCAAAGCTATGGTTGGGGGGCTGGAGCTAAACAGCAGTAGGAGTGGCTATGAGGCCCTGCAGAACTGCAGTGGCAAAGCCTGCCCTGGATTTAGAGTAAAGAGGCAGATTGTAATGTTTTGTAAAGGTATGCACAGAACTCCAAGTAGCAGCCTCTAAAATGTCTTTGGTTGGTACTCCCCTGAGAAAGGCTGCAGAAGTGGCTGCAGCTCTGGTTGAAAGTGGCCTAATGCCCTTAGGCACTGGTTTGCCATGCTGTGAGTAGCAGAAACAAATGCAGTGACCTATCCACTTTGAAATAGTCTGCTTGGAGATGGCCTTTCCTTGTAATGCTGTGGCATATGCCACTAGTAATTGTTCTGTCTTTCTGAAAACTTTAGTTTTGTCCAAGTAGAATCTAAGTTGTCTGTGTACGTCCAAAGAATGCAGAATTTTCTCCCCCTTGTTCTGTGGATTTGGATAAAAAGTTGGCAAATGAATTGTTTGGTTAAGGGCTACACTAGATACCACCTTAGGCATAAATGTAGGGTTTGTTCTCAGAGAGACCCTGTCTGGATAAAAAATGATAAAGGGTTCCACAGCCATGAGAGCCTGTAGCTCTGAAACTCGTCTTGCAGAAGTTATTGCTAGGAGCAGAGCTGTTTTCCAAGATAAGAACTTTATATCTGCAGTAGCAGCTGGCTCAAAAGGAGGTAAGGTGAGTTTTTCCAAGACATAACTGAGGTCCCATGCAGGTATTGGCGTTCTCCTTGGAGGCCTTAAGTTTTTGGTTCCTCTGAGGTACTGCCTTAATAAAGGATGAGAAAAGAGTAGTGGCTTTGTATTGTAATGAGCCGAAATGGCAGAGGCATGGATTTTAATTGATGAAAAAGATAGGCCTTTGTCCAGCATCTCAGTTAAGTATTGCAAAATCTGAGGAATATTTGGGACAGCTGTATCAGTTCCTTGAGCTTGGTTCCAAACGCAAAATCTCTTCCATTTCCCAGCATAGGATTTTCTAGTACTAGGCCTTCTGGCTTCTAAAATGACATCCATCACAGCTTTACTGAGAGGTGTGGTTTGTATGGCTACATTATCCGCCATGCTGCCAGGTTTAGGGTCCTAAGTTGGCTGCGCAGAATCTGATTGTTTTGCTGGAACAGTAGATGAGGTATTTGAGGTAAGGTCCAGGCTGGGCATTGGGACAAGTTCCTTAAGATCGGACACCAGTACTGGCGTGGCCAGTCTGGGGCAATCAAAATCATTTTTGGTTTCTCCTGCCTGACCTTTAAGAGTACCTTGGGGAGGAGAGGCAGTGGAGGAAAGGCATATACTGATAGCTTTTTGTCCAGTTGAAAGATAAGGCATCCACTTTCCAAGCTTGTCTGTGATAAGTCCTTGTGCAGAATCTTTTTAGTTGATTGTTTTGGGGGGAGGCAAATAGATCTATGTCCGGGTGTCCCCATTTCTTTGTTATCATGCTGAAGACTTGTGGATCCAGGTGCCACTCGTGGGGATCCATGAGGTTTCTGCTTAGTTCGTCTGCCAGAGTATTTTCCTTTCCTGGCAGGATTGTGCCTGCAGATGAACTTGGTAAGTCAATGCTGTGTCCCATAAAGCCATGGCTAGTCTGCACAGGGGATAAGAATGAGTGCCCCCCTGCTTGTTTATGTACCAAATGACCGTGGTGTTGTCTGTCTTTATCAGTAGTTGTCCCGGATGAACTAAGTCCTTGAAAGCTGTCAGGGCATTTTGAACAGCTAGCATCCATTTTTGATTGATATGTAGATGCTTTTGGTTTGTGGACCAAGTGCCTTGAATGTCTCTTCCTGCCATGTGTGCCCCCCCAGGCATAATCTGATGCATCCATTGTTAGGCTCTGCCTGGCTGGGGGTAGTGAGAATGGCTGTCCCTTGTTTTGGTGACAAGCCTTTGCCCACCATCGAAACTCCTGTTGCAGGCAGGGAATGAGTGAAATTAATGATTCCAGGCTGTGGCAATGTTGAGTCCAAACACTTTTTAGATACCATTGTAGTTTCCTCATATGCAGTCTTGCAAATGGAATTAGCAGAATGCAGGAGGCCATGTAACCCAGAGCCTGCAGACCTTGCACCCAGGAATATTGTCTCTTGAGAGGGTACTAGTTTTGATTTATTTTCGTTTACTGTGTAACCTAGGCAAATTAGTAATCTTTTTACAAACGCCAGATGCTTTAGTAGAATGTCTTTGGTCTCTGCTTGAATAAGGCAGTCGTCCAAGTAGGGATATATTTGAATTCCTCTTTGTCTGCAAAATGCAATTACTGGTGCCAGGCATTTTGTGAAGACCCTGGGCGCAGTAGATAAGCCAAAGGGCAGTGCAGAGAATTGGTAGTGCATTGAGCCAGCTATGAATCTGAGGTATCTTCTGCAAGATTGTCTGATTGGGACATGCTAGCTTTCCCCCTAAGGGTGCTGCCAAAAGATAAATGCTTGGCATTTGGCAGAGGGAAGTCATTGGGACTGTTTCCTATATGGCTGTGATTTGTCTTCTCCGCTTTTGGAGGTAGAAGCACCCCACTGTTTGGGCCTGTATGAGCCCTGGGGCTGTTGTTGATTTAGCTTTATCCTCCATTTTCTTCAACACCTCTTCTGCCTTAACACCAAACAAAGTATCATGCTGTAATGGAGCATCCAATAATTTTGCTTTAACATAATCAGGCCGAGTCTGTTCCTTTAACCAAGCATGCCTTCTAATGATAGAACCTGTTACAGCGGCCCTGCAAGAGGCCTCCAGTGAATCATAACCACATTGCAAAGTATGTTTTCCCACTTGTTCAGCTGCATGCAATAAATCCTGCAATTCCTTGTTCTCAGAACATTCAGAATTTGTCAACATTTTCTGTTTTAACAGAGACATTAAGTATTGCTGATATTTGAGCATATGAAACTGACAATTTAAAGCCCTTACAGCCAAGGTAGCAGAAGTGTAAACTTTTACCCCCCATCTGTCCAGTGCCCTAGAATCTCTATCTGAGGGGATAGGGTTTTTTGACCCCTTTGGGACCCTGAGAAATAGTTTCTGGGTCAGCAGCAGGGTTTTTATATAGAAATTTATGAGAATCTGGAAACCTGTAGTATTTGTCTGGCTTAACAGGTGCAGGAGGTAAAGAGTCGGGAGACAGGCCAGACTCTGAAAATACATCATCTACAATGTCTAGAATAGGTGGAATAGCAAGAGGTCTGTGCTGAGGTAGTAAAAGAAAGTCTCTGAGCCTTTTCTTAGAATCTGAATAATCTTGGCTTTCCCAGTGGAAATGCTCCCTCATGGTATGCAGGGTTTCCCCAATCGAATTGTCCTAAAGGGAAAAGAAATGGCGATTCATACAGCAAAATGATTGATAATTTATCAAAGAATATGTTTAAATATAAAACTTTACTTATTGAAAACACATACCTTACTGAATGTATTAATAAAAATATAAACTGGAGTTTGCATTTTTGCTTTTCGATTGTGGTGGATTTAATTGTGCTTTGTGACATTCTTCAGAGAATTGCCTGTTTTTCTTGGTTTTGGTCGAGAACTGTTTTTGGTTTTGGTCGTTTGTACTTTGGCGGTTCTCATGGAGAGTGGATCCCCATCCCTTAAAGGGCAAGATGAGCTTGGCTAGTCCAGGAAGCTTGTTGGACAATTGACCGAGTTAATAGACCTGCTGACACCCTTGTGTAATACTCTGGTAGGAATGTATTCGCAAGCGTCCCAGAGGACAGGAAGCGGAAATGGTGAGCCGACAGGGCAGAAAAGTAAGAGGAAGAGAGAGGTGATGGGCGATGGGTTAAACGCCGGCGACTCTTCGGAACCGAATGGTGGATCTTTTAAGCCAGCAATTACACCAGAGGTGCTGCAGGACTGTAGAAATAGAATTAATGGATTGGAAAGTGTTGGCGCTAATTTACAACAAGCGGGTGTTGCCATTTCAGATACTGTTTCTCCTGGTAGACCCGTTATAACGAAAGACTGGTTAAATAAAAGTGTTTGTTTTAAATTTGACTCGAATTGCCCTAAAGGGAAAAGAAATGGTGATTCATACAGCAAAATGATTGATAATTTATCAAAGAATATGTTTAAATATAAAACTTTACTTATTGAAAACGCATACCTTACTGAATGTATTAATAAAAATATAAAATGGAGTTTGCATTTTTGATTTTCGATTGTGGTGGACTTAATTGTGCTTTGAGACATTCTTCAGAGAATTGCCTGTTTTTCTTGGTTTTGGTCGAGAACTGTTTTTGGTTTTGGTCGTTTGTACTTTGGCAGTTCTCTTGGAGAGTGGATCCCCGTCCCTTAAAGGGCAAGATGAGCTTGGCCAGTCCAGGAAGCTTGTTGGACAATTGACCGAGTTAACAGACCTGCTGACACCCTTGTGTAATACTCTGGTAGGAATGTATTCGCAAGCGTCCCAGAGGACAGGAAGCGGAAATGGTGAGCCGACAGGGCAGAAAAGTAAGAGGAAGAGAGAGCTGATGGGCGATGGGTTAAACGCCGGCGACTCTTCGGAACCAAATGGTGGATCTTTTAACCCAGCAATTACACCAGAGGTGCTGCAGGACTGTAGAAATAGAATTAATGGAATGGAAAGTGTTGGCGCTAATTTACAACAAGCGGGTGTTGCCATTTCAGGTACTGTTTCTCCTGGTAGACCCATTATAACGAAAGACTGGTTAAATAAAAGTGTTTGTTTTAAATTTGACTCGAATTGCCCTAAAGGGAAAAGAAATGGTGATTCATACAGCAAAATGATTGATAATTTATCAAAGAATATGTTTAAATATAAAACTTTACTTATTGAAAATGCATACCTTACTGAATGTATTAATAAAAATATAAACTGGAGTTTGCATTTTTACTTTTCGATTGTGGTGGATTTAATTGTGCTTTGAGACATTCTTCAGAGAATTGCCTGTTTTTCTTGGTTTTGGTCGAGAACTGTTTTTGGTTTCCCCAAATGAGTAATCCTCAGGAGGAGAAGCTGAAGGAATAGATTCTTCAGCATCAGAATCCTCATAGGGAGGAATAGAGTATCCCTGTTCTGAAGAGGAGTCAGAGGAAATGGAAACCTGATCAGAGGAATCATATTCAGTGTCTTGCCTAGGCCTCTTATCAGGAGAGGGATGGGAACCCCTGATCAAAGTAATTAGGTCTTCGGCCATTTTGAGCATCTGTTTCTTAGGCATGGAAGTCTGTCCGGGAGAATGCTGTACTTGTTTCCTTGTCTTTAAAACTGTTTTAGTCTTTGTCTTGGATGCTGAAGTTGGCTTGATATAAAGCTGTGTAGGTCTGAAAACACCCTCAGAAGCCGATGCCTGCTCAGCGGCTCCAGACCCATCTGAGAGATTAGTTTCCGAAGGCCCAATACCTTGAGTATCCAGAGGCCTAGTTGTCTCCACGTGGGAGTTGGAGGCAGCCTGTGGCTCTGAGGTAGCGGGTGTCAGGGGCTGCAAAAGCCCCTCACTGAGAACCGGCGAACCGGCAACTAGCCTAGGAGAGGCTTCGTCGTCAGTTTTGGACCTCGGATGCCTGTCCTTTTCTTTTTCCTTGCGCTTTTTATTAACTCCGGTCATCGGTTGTTCCGATGGCATTATGTAGTTAAACCTTCGGCCAAAGTAATGAAAAGCAAAATCGTACCGACGCTTAATAGTGCGTTGGTTAAATCTAGCACAAAACCGACAACTTGCAACGTCGTGGTCAGGGCCTAGGCAAGGAATACAGTAAGAATGAAAATCCTTATGAGGTATTTGCTTCCCACAAGAAATACAATTGTTAACTTTTTCTGACATTGGTCTGGAGCAAGAAAAAAGTTTCCCCAACGGGGTACTTAGCTTTATAGAAGACTTCGGATCTGAAATTCAATTTCGAAAATCTCAGGAGTCGGCCGACCGGCACTTGCAAACTGCTTTTGCTTCGGGCACCGTGCAGCAAGAAAGACTGAAGAAAATGGCGTCGGCTGCATCTTTTACACCCCTGGCGCACAGACGTCAGGGAAGAGGCGACAGCAACTGATGCCGGACCAGGACTTTGGAATTCAGGCCGACGATGGGTAGCCTGCCAGCAGGATAACCCAAGTGTAATGACTGCAACAGTGAAACACGATGAACATCTCCATTGCTTAGATCTCTGCATTCCCTGGGGCTGCCGACCGGGGGGCCAGCTTTCGCGGGGTCAGGGTTGAGCTGACCTGGAGGGGGCAGGAAAGGACCAGTGCTTGGAGGGGCAATGTCTACTTAACCTTGGTGGCTGGACCTGCAAAAAGTCTTTAACTGTCTGCATAGATTTAACTTTTTCTTCCATCTTTTTTAAGACCTCCTATGCCTTGGTGCCAGATAAGTTGTCTTTGTGCAGTGGTGCGTCCAATAATTTGGATGTGACATGGTCTGGCAAGGGCTGTTCCTTTAGCCAAGCATGCCTTCTAAGGACAGAACCAGTGACTGCTGCCCTGCAAGATGCTTCTAGGGCATCAAAACCACATTGTAAGGTGTGCTTAGTTACTTGACTTGCAGAAAGTACAGTTTTGTACCTACCATAAATGTAGATGTTTGAGTGTCTTCACTGCTGCAGTCATTACACTTGGGTTATCCTGCCGTCAGGCGGTCCCGCAGTCGGTCAGAGTTCCAAAGTCTTGGTCCGTCGTCGGTTGCTGTCGTTTCTTCCCTGAAGTCAGTGCACCAGGGGTATATAAGATGCAGCCAACGCCATTTTCTTCAGTTTTTCTTGCCCCAGATGTCAGGTGCCCCCAAACAGGTAGGCAATACATATTGCTAATAATGCATACATGAAAAATAACACCAAAAAGTTTAGCTACCAGCAAATACACCACATATGTAGTATAGGGTAGAAAAGTGTATTTAAGTCCTAGCTAAGAAAGAGGGAATGGAGGGAGGGTAACCTGGACTGCAGCAGTGAAGACACTCGAACATCTACATTTATGGTACTTACAAAACTGTACTATGTTCATCGTGTTTCACTGCTGCAGTCATTACACTTGGGTTGAATCCCAAAGCTGAGTCAGGGTGGCTGGATCTAGAGAGGATTTGGTGTGGCTATGAGGCCCTGCAGCACAGCAGTGGCAAAGCCTGCTCTGAATCTGGAGTAAAGAGGCAAGTGGTAATGCTTGGTAAAGGTGTGCACTGAACTCCAAGTTGCAGCTTCCAAAATGTCCTTGGTAGGTACTCCTCTAAGATAGGCAGTAGAAGTTGCAGTTGCCCTGGTAGAATGTGGTGTAATGTTAGATGGTACAGGCTTCCCATGCTATGTGTAGCAGAACTGGATACAGTGTCCTATCCACTTTGAAATGGTCTGCTTTGAAATAGCCTTTCCTTGTGATCTTGCAGCATAGGATACAAACAGTTGCTCAGTTTTCCTGAAAGCTTTTGTTTTGTCCAAGTAGAAGCGTAACTGTCTGTGTATGTATGTCCAAAGAGTGTAGAATGTTCTCCCCTTTATTCTGGGGATTTGGATAAAATGTTGGCAAGTGAATAGTTTGGTTAAGAGCCACACTGGATACCACCTTAGGCATAAATGAAGGGTTTGTTCTTAAGGAAACCTTGCCTTGGTGGAAAATGATGAAGGGCTCCACTGCCATTAGTGCCTGTAGTTCTGAGACTCTTCGTGCTGAGGTTATTGCCACTAGCAGAGCAGTTTTCCATGATATATATTTTATTTCTGCTGTATTGGCTTGCTCAAAATGAGGTAAAGTGAGTTTTTCCAAGACAAAGTTGAGGTCCCAAGTAGGTGTTGGTGCTCTCCGGGGCGGTCTTATGTTTTTAGCCCCATCTGAGGTACTGCTTTAGCAACGGATGAGGAAAAAATAGGAAGATCTGTGTTGTAATGAGCCGAGATGGCAGAAGCGTGGATCTTAATGGATGAGAAGGATAGCCCTTTGTCCAACATCCCAGTTAAATATTGTAGTATCTGAGGAATGTTAGGGACAAGAGGGTCAAGAGCTTTGAGCCTGGTTCCAGGCACAGAATCTCTTCCACTTTTCTGAATAAGATTTCCTGGTGTTAGGCCTCCTGGCCTCCAAAATGACATCCATAACAGCTTTAGAGAGAGGTGTTGCCTGTTTGGCTAATGAATCTGCCATGCAGCCAGGGATAAGGTTTTTAGCTGACTGTGCAGGATCTGATTGTTTTGTTGAGTCAGAAGGTGTGGAATTTGAGGCAAAATCCAAGGTGGGCCTTGAGCCAAGTTCTTTAAGAATGGGTACCAGTGTTAGCATGGCCAGTCTGGAGCAATCAGAATCATCTGTGGTTTTTCTTGTCTGGCTTTTAGGAGAACCTTCGAAAGGAGAGGGAGAGGAGGGAAGGCATAAATGTGTAGGCCTTTCCAGCTGAACGAAAGAGCATCCACTTTCCATGCTTGTGTGTGATAAGTCCTTGTGCAGAATTTTTGTAGTTGGCAGTTCAGTGGAGAGGCAAAGAGATCTATGTCTGGGCACCCCCATGTTTGTATTATTATGCTGAAAACTTGTGGATTTAATTTCCACTCGTGAGGATCCATGATGTTTCTGCTCAGTTCGTCTGCCAGAGTATTTTTCTTTCCTGGCAGGAATTGTGCTTGCAGATGAACTTGATAAGTTAGAGCTGTGTTCCACAAGGTCATGGCTTGTCTGCATAGGGGGCAAGAATGAGTGCCCCCTTGCTTGTTTATGTACCACATTACTGTGGTGTTGTCTGTCTTTAAAAGTAATTGTCCTGGATGCAGAAGGTCCTTGAAAGCTGTTAGGGCATTTTGTACAGCCAACATCTCTTTTTGATTGATGTGTAGATGCAGTTGGTCTGTGGTCCATTTGCCCTGAATACATTTTCCTGCCATGTGTGCTACCCAGGCGTAATCCGAAGCATCTGTTGTTAGAGTGTGCCTGGCTGTGGGTAGAATGAAAGGCTGACCGTTGTTGAGGTGACATGCCTGTGCCCACCATCGAAACTCCTGTTGCAGGCAGGGAATTAGTGGTATTTCCGTTTCCAAGCTGTGTGAGTGTTGAGTCCAAACACTTTTTAGGTACCATTGTAATTTCCTCATATGCAGTCTGGCATATGGAATTAGACGTATGCAGGATGCCATGAATCCCAAGGCCTGCAGAATTTTTCTTACAGGGAGTTGGGACTTTGTTGCCATCAATTGAAAATATTGAGTCCGTTGTCTTTGCTTGTCTGGCGTGAGATAAGCCATCTGGGCCGTTGTATTTAAGCTGGCACCCAGGAATATTATCTCTTGTGAGGGCACTAGTTTTGATTTCTTTTCGTTCACTGTGTACCCTAGGCAACTTAATAACTTTTTTACAAATGTCAGATGCTTTAGAAGAATGTTCTTGCTCTCTGCTTGAATCAGGCAGTCGTCCAGGAATGGATATATTTGAATTCCTTTTTGTCTGCAAAATGCAATTACTGGTGCCAGGCACTTTGTGAAGACCCTGGGCGCAGTAGATAAGCCAAAGGGCAGTGCAGAGAATTGGTAGTGCATTGAACCAGCTATGAATCTGAGGTATCTTCTGCAATTTTGTCTGATAGGGACATGCAGGTATGCCTCTTTGAGGTCCAAAGTAACAAGCCAAGCTTTCTTGCCCAACATGGGAAGGAGCTGCTGTAGTGTCAACATTTTGAACTTCGGAACATCCAGGTAAGTATTTAGAGTGGAAAGGTCTAGAATGGGTCTCCAGGCTTTGTCCTTTCTGGGTACCAGGAAGAGTCTTGAGTAAAAACCTTGTCCTTGTTCCTGCAGAGGTACTTTTTGAATAGCTCTCATGTCCATGAGGGCTGTAATTTGTTTTTGTGCCTCTGCCCATTGATTTTGTGGCAGGTCTGGCATTCTTTTTAACCTTGGTAAAATGTGAAAATAGAACCTGTAACCTAGAGACACAATATTCAGCACCCATTTGTCCTGGGTGATTGTTTGCCAGTTTTGTGAAAAAAGTGCTAGTTTCCCCCCAAGGGAGCTGCCAACAGGGTAGAGTTTGGCATTGGAAGGGGAAAGTCATTGAGATTGCTTCCTGTAAGGTTGTGACTTGTCCTGACCTCCTTTGGGTGTTGAAGCGTCCCACTGTCGTGGTCTGTAAGATCCTTGGGGCTGAGATCTGCCTCTTGAGCATCTGTATCTGCCTCTTTGTGGCCTGCCTGACACTGGAAAGGACCAATTTTTAGTAGGCCAATTTCTGCTAAATCTTGGTGGCTGTACCTGTAAGAAATCCTTTACTGTTTGCATAGATTTTGCCTTATCATTTTCTTTAAAACCTCCTCAGCTTTAACACCAAATAAAATATCTTGCTGTAAAGGAGCATCTAATAATTTCGCCTTGACATGATCTGGTAAGGTTTGTTCCTTTAACCAAGCATGCCTTCGAATCACAGATCCTGTAACTGCTGCTCTACAAGAAGCTTCTAATGAATCAAAACCACATTGCAAAGTATGTTTCCCCACTTGTTCAGCTGCATGCAGTAAATCCTGCATTTCCTTAAAATCAGGTTGTTCTGCACTTGTACTCATTTTCTGTTTTAACTGAGACAGTAAATATTGTTGATATTTAAGCATGTGAAACTGGCAGCCCTCACTGCTAAAGTTGCAGAGGTGTAAACTTTCTTCCCCCATCTGTCTAATGCTCTGGAATCCCTGTCCAAGGGAACTGGATTTTTAGCTGTGGAGGCCTTTACCCCTTTAGGACCCTGGGAAATAGTTTCTGGGTCAGCAGCAGGGTTTTTGTAAAGAAATTTGTGTGAGTCAGGGACTCTATAATACCTGTCTGGCTTGACTGGAGCAGGTGGTAAAGAATCTGGATTTAAACTGGATTCAGAGAACACATCGTCCACAATATCCAACACTGGCGGAATAGCAAGGGGCTTGTGTTGAGGCAATAAAAGAAAATCTCTGAGCCTTTTCTTGGACTCTGAGTAATCCTGGCCCTCCCAGTGGAAATGCTCCCTCATGGTGTGCAAAGTTTCCCCAAAGGAGTAATCCTCAGGAGGAGAGGCTGAAGAAATATATTCTTCAGCATCAGAGTCCTCATAGGGGGGTAAGGAATATCCCTGTTCTGAAGAGGAGTCAGAATATACAGAAATCTGGTCAGAGGAATCATAATCTGTATCCTGCCTAGCCCTTTTATCAAGAGGGGGATGGGTACCCCTGATCAGAGTAATTAAATCTTCGGCCATTTTGAGCATCTGCTTTTTAGACATGGAGGCCTGTCCAGGTGAATGCTGTACTTGCTTCTTTGTCTTTAAAGTTGCTTTAGACTTGGCTGTAGATGCAATGGTAAGTTGAGTAGGTCTGAAAACACCCTCAGAAGCCGAAGCCTGCTCAGCGGCTCCGGACCCATCTGAAGGGTTAGTCTTCGTAGGCCCAATACCTTGAGTATCCAGAGGCCTAGGCAACTCCACGTGGGAGTCGGTTGCAGCCTGTGGCTCTGAGGTAGCGGTTGTCAGGGGCTGCGAAAGAGCCTCACTGAGAACCGGTGAACCGGCGACTGGCCTAGAAGAGGCATCGTCGTCAGTTTTGGGCCTCGGATGCCTGTCCTTATCCTTATCTTTGTGTTTTTTGTGAATTCCGGTCATCGGTTGTTCCAATGGCATGGTATAATTAAACCTTCGGCCAAAATAATGGCATGCAAAATCAAACCGACGTTTAACAGTGCGTTTGTTAAATCTAGCACAAAACCGACAACTAGTGACGTTGTGATCTGGGCCTAGGCATGGAATACAGTAAGAATGAAAATCCTTATGAGGTATTTGCTTCCCACAAGAAATACAGTTATTAACTTTCAATGACATCGGTCTGAGGCAAGAAAAAGTTTCCCCAACGGGGTACTTAGCTTTATTGAAGACTTCGGATCTGAAATCAAATTTGAAATCTCAGGAATCGGCCAACCGGCACTTGCGAACTGCTTTTGCTTCGGGCACCGCGCGGCAAGAAAGACTGAAGAAAATCACGTCGGCTGCATCTTATATACCCCTGGCGCACTGACGTCAGGGAAGAAGCGACAGCAACTGACGCCGGACCAAGACTTTGGAACTCTGGCCGACTGCGGGATAACCCAAGTGTAATGACTGCAGCAGTGAAACACGATGAAAATTGCATTAACTCTTGTAACTCTATTTTCTGCACAAGCAGGAAAGGAAGATATTTTTGTTTGAGGAGTTCCATGGTATGTTGCTGATATTTCAGCATATGGAACTGACTCTCTTGGGAACTGCTGATTGAGGGCTCAGTGTCTGTTATTCTAAAAGTGTATTAGTTCTGGTTTAAACACTTGGGCTTCAGGCCAGTTATTTAACATTAAGAAGGTTCGTGGTCTGCACTCTTGTGGGAGGAGAGGCTGGACTCTGCCCTTCTGAGCTGGGAATTTCTGGTTAAAGGCTTATAGTGCCTGCATATTTGAACTGTTTCTTACTGAAATTGGTACACCTTGTTTGCTGTAGCATAGACTAGATCCAGACCTGCTGAATCTAGCTTTGTTTGTATGCTTGTTGTTTGTTTGATTGTTATTTCCCTGAAACGCTAATTCCACCTAAAACGTGGCTTTTCAGCGCTTCTGTGGATCCCTAGTGATATCTGCATTGCTTACTGTACTTATTTCCTTGTTTCACTTGAATGAAAGTTACTGTTTGTCGTTTTTGCATTTAAGTTACCTGTAGCACATTGCATTTAAGTTACCTGGCACTTGCTCACTAAAGCAATTATATAAATCAGCACTAAAAAATTAAAAGCACTACACCCTCACAAACTCCCCTGGAGTACCTTGTTCCCCATTGGCCCATTTTTTCAATTATAAAGGAATTCCCAATACGATTCTAGCATGTCCAAAGGTCAGTTGTCAATCTCCAGTCCAGTCCAGCTGGTGAATCTGGGAATCTTGAGGCAATGTTACAACTGCCTCATGTACACAGACAACCCTCTCCTCCTCCCAACAAATTTCAACACATGTGAGAGATGCAACCATATAGCCAAACTGGAGGCTAAGCTCTCTCAACTCAGTACTGGCGTAACCAGTCAGGAGGAAAAGGAAACCACACTCACTACAATTCCAGTCTCACATAGACCTACCACGACAGCAAACCAAACACAAACACACAAAACATACACGGAGGCTCTAAATAAAAATCTGCCTAAGCAGCAGAGACCTCCAAAGCAGACACCCAAGCAACCGCTACCCCAAAACAAAACACGTGCAACACATAGCTCACAAAGCCAGTGTGCCGAACAGTCACAGCCCTTAAGGCTAAACAACACACCTGATACACTTGTAATAGGTGACTATCGTTAGGCACACTGACGTCCCGCTCACCAGGCTAAACATGGAGAAAGTCACGGTGAGCTGCCTGTCGGGCGCTAGGATCCGCCACATAACACAAGCACTCAGGTCACTCCAAGGCAAGTACAAATATGACTCAGTCATTGTCCATGCTGGTGTGAATGACCTGAGACGTACCTCCCTGGACTACATGAAAAGAGACATAGAGGAGCTCTCTGAGCATGTAGCCCAGGCCGGTATGACCCTGACCTTGAGTAGCATCTTACCCTCACCAAGAATGATGCCACAATATGAAGACAAGATGATCAATTTCAACAATTGGCTTAAGTATTGGTGTCATTCAAAGGGGATCCAATGCCTGTCAGCCTGGGATGACATGCTCGACAAGCCACGATGCTTCGCTAGGGACGGCTTGCACCTATCACCCCTGGGCTTTGGATATTGGCAAAGGCTCTTGCTACCCCTTAGTGCCTTTTTAGGCAAGGCTCAAAAGACAAACCCACCTCCATAGGTATCACAAGGGATAAGAAACTAAGAGTAGTGCTACTCAACGCCAGAAGTCTAAACCTCAAGATGCATGCACTCAACTCTCCTTAGCATGGAGAACATCGATATCTGTGCAGTAACAGAAACCTGGTTCAAGGCTCCCGAGAGCACCCCAGCACTACCAGGTTATACCTCATACCATGCTTTTCGGCCCCAAAACTTGGACCAAACCACAAAAGGAGGGGGAGTATCAATATTCGTCAAAGATACCCACACCTCCAGGTTGGTGGCACAGCACGAAGCATCAGAGACTATCCATGTGCAACTAACAGTGGGTAAAACTGCCTTCCAGTTTATAGCCTGCTACAGACCACCCTTCCAAACCCAGGAACTCCACTCAGCCTTCCTGAGAACACTGGAAAATATGAAGGTCTCTCCAAACACCATTATATTGGGCGACTTCAACTACCCAAACATAGACTGGGAGCATTACTCTAGCTCCAACACCCTAGCCCTAAGGTTCCTAGAATTTATAAACTCAAATGCTATGGAACAACTTGTTACCACTCCCACAAGAGGGGAAAACATACTGGACCTGATCATCACCAACATGGGGACTCTATGCTCCAGACCAGAAGTGTATCCCTCACTGGTAAGATCAGACCATAAACTAATCTCACTGGATATTCACATCCCGACCCCACCCCCTGCCCAGAAAACCACAGTGAAAAACTTCTCTAAAGCAAATTTCACACTCCTCAAAACCGAGGTGGAATCCTTCAAAGCCCCCGGGCCTGTGAAAAATATGGCCCAGACCACAGAATCCTTTATAAACGCATTCTATGAACACCTTCATGAATGCATGGATCATGCAATCCCAAATACAACCAAGACCCAATCCTCCAAAGGCAGACGTCCTGTCTGGTGGACCCCAGCCATAAACAAACTATACAATAGAAGGAGGAAGCTACTACATGATAGAGCAAAATCCCAAAAAGGGAAGGCATCTCTGATCAGTATTAGCAAAAAACTACGGGCACTCATAAAATCGTCTAAGGCCAGCTTTGAGAGGAAAAATTGCACAGGACACTAAGGATAATCACAAGGCTTTCTTTAGTTATGTTAGGAACCTGGGTGGGAATTCCCAGATATGCTCAGAATTAGTCCAAAATGACAAAAATACACCGAACCCACAGACATTGCCAACATCCTAGCTGACAGGTTCAGCAAACTCCCCACCAAAAGGGCAAATATCTATCCCAGCAGAGTGCTGCCCCCCTGACATCTTAGATGCTCAGGTAAGAGCCGCCCTCTCCAAAGCAAAAAAACACAGCATCAATGGGACCAGACGGTGTCCCGGGCTGCATCCTACATGAACTCCAAGAAGAGCTAAACCCAAACATAAAACTACTGTTCAATCTCAGCCTTACTACAGGATATGTACCCAAAAAGAGTGGCGTACAGCAACAGTGGTCCCTCTCCACAAAGGTGGTGCCTCAACGGATCCTGGAAACTATCGCCCCATAAGCCTGACTAGCTTGGTCTGCAAAGCTATGGAAAGGATCATCATGGACCTTATAAATAAAGATATTGGGGTCCTACAGACACTGGATCCTACCCAGTTAGGTTTTGTTAAGGGCAGATCCTGCCTCTTAAACCTGGTCGATTTCTTTGAAACAGTCACCAAGGCCATTGACGAGGGGAAGGTGGTCCACACAGCCTACCTGGACCTCGCAAAAGCCTTCGATACAATACCCCACTCGGGCATTATAGATAAGCTCGCCAGCTTAAATATAAACCCCTATGTCACTAGATGGGTTGCAAACTGGCTCAAGGACAGAACCCACATGGTTAGAATTGCTGGAGCCATGTCAGACTCCAAACCAGTTACAAGTGGCGTCCCACAAGGCTCAGTCCTGGGACCTCTCTTGTTCGGTATATATTTCTCAGAGGTACAGGCCAACACGGAAGGACTGTGGCTGACCAAGTTCGCAGATGACTGCAAACTGGGAGCCATAATCGACTCTCCAGCCGACACAAGCATCCTCCAAAAGGGCCTCATAGAAACAGACAACTGGTGCCAGAGCCATGGCCTCAAGCTAAACGCCAAAAAGTGTATAGTCATCCCCTTTGGCAAAAACAAAGTGCCCACAAATTACCACATAAGTGGTAATCCATTAAGTACGGAAGAAGTAATTATAGACCTGGGGACCCAAGTTGATAGCAATCTCTCATTTGACAACCACGTGGCCAAAGTGGTTAGAAAAACATTTTATATAGCCCACCTAATCATGAAGGGATTCACATCTAGATCAGGGGAGGTCATCGTGCCTCTTTACTCATCCCTCATCAGGCCCATAATTGAGTATAATCCCCCTTTTGGGATGTACCTTACCAGACACCTGCAGCAACTGGAAAGACCCCAAAAGTACCTCACCAAGAGGATCAAAGGGCTCAAACAGATGCCATATGCTGCCCGGTTAAAGAAACTCCAGCTCTACTCAGTGGCATACCGCCTGCTCAGAGGTGATCTGTGCCTGACGTATAAAGCCATGTCCAACCCAGAATTAATGGACATGCTGTACCTCAGAAAATCCAAATCCCATCGAGCTACGTGCTCGAGAGACTTGAACCTCAGCAATGAAATAAATAGGACATGCTGGAGGGACAGATTCATAACCCAGAGGCTCCCTTCACTCTGGAATAAAATCCCAGTCCAGGTTAGGCAGAGTCCCTCATTGACTCTCTTCAAGAGGAATCTTGATGAGTGGATGGGAGATCGTAGGTTTACCCCTGGTATCACTTCTGTGTCACTGTTAGACAGAGGCACAGTATACTAACCTCGAAAAAGGGCATAGCAAAATTAATTTAAAATGGGTGGCGAAAGCCAAACACACTCTGGCTAGGCTTATAAATGCCCTAGGGCAGATAGCCTAGTATGAACCTATGAACCTATAATAGCAAGAGTAGCAGAGGTGTATACCTTTTTACCCATCTGTCTAATGCTCGGGAATCCTTATCTGAGGGGGTGGGATTCTTAGCAGAAGTTGCTTTAATTCCTTTAGGTCCTTGATAGATAACCTTGGGTTCAGGAGTAGGATTTTTGAATAGAAATTTGTGAGAGTCAGGGACTCTATAGTACCTTTCTGGTTTCCTGGGAGCAGGAGGGAGGGTGTCAGGAGTCAAACTGGATTCCATAAAAACATCATCCACAACATCCAGGACAGGATGAATGGCCAGGGGTCTGTGCTGTGGAAGATCTAGGAATTCCCTGAGTCTCTTTTTTGACTGAGGGTAGTTCTGACATTCCCATTGGAAATGTTCCCTTAAGGTATGTAGGGTTTCCCCAAAGGAGAAGTCCTCAGGTAGACAGGCTGAAGGGATGGATTCCTCTGCATCAGAATCCTCATAAGCTAACAGAGGTTGCATATCTTCATAATCAGATGCATCAGAGTCATCGGACTCCTGTTCAGATAAAACTACTGTGGACATATTTAATTTTCTTTTGGAAGGGGTGGCCTGGCTTCCCCTGATAAACATTATAAGGTCTTCCGCCATTTTAAGCATATGAGACTAAGGCAAGGAAGCAGGTGCCTGAGATTGGGTCATTGGTTTCTTGGGTGTGGTTTGTACCCTGGGCCTTAGAAACTCGGTAGTTTTTGAAAGAACGGTAGACGCAAAAGAAGTCGTCAGTCTGTGTCAAGAATCGGTAGTGTGAAGTACTTCCACAGAAAGCAGTGCCTGCTCAGTGGCTCCGAACCCATCCAAGGTAGAGACATCTGCAGGATCCTTAGTCGATGAAGAGTCTCGTGGCATACCGGATTCCGAAAGGGTCTTGGTGGCAGCCTGCGAATCCACAGAAGTGGGCATCAGGGGCTGCGAAAGCGCCTCACTGAGGACTGGAGAACTGATGACTATCTTAACAGAAGCGTCGTCGGGAGTTTTGGACCTGTGCGGTCTGTCTCTGTCTTTATTTTTACATTTTTTCAGAAGATCTGCTGTCGGATGGCTTACCGAAGCCATATTGGAATTCAAGGACTGAGAGCGAAAATATCTAGCTACAATAAGAGCCCAACAACATATAGTTCTGGTGTTGAACAGAGCACAAAAGTGACACGGGGGACACTGTGGTGTGGGCCCAAGCAAGTAACACAGTAGGAATGAAAATCTCAGTGTGGTATTTGCTTTCCACAGGCGAGACAATTGTTAACTTTTTCTGACATTGGTTAGAGCAAAAAAAAGGGATCCCCAACAGGGTACTTAGCTTTAGACGACTTTCGGAAATGAAAAACTCAAGTAGTGGCCGACCAGCACTCGTGCAAACTGCTTCTGCTTTGGGCTCCTCCACAACAAAGACTGTTGTAATGGCATCAGCTGCCTTAATTTATAACACTGACGACCTGACGTCAGTCCTGGAGCGACGGCAACTGACACAGAAAATTGAAGCCTCTGGTATTCGGGCTGACTGAGGGCTCCCCCTGGCAGGGGTAACCAAAACGTGATGACTGCAACAGTGAAACACGAAGAACATCTAATGTTGTCTGGCCCAGAAGGAAGCTATCAGAGTTATGCTGGGTCTGTTGTTCCTGACCTTGGTAAGTGCCCTCCGAATCAAAAGTAATGGGAAAAAGGCATACAGGAATGTCCGACTACATGTGAAGGAGAAAGTGTCTATCTTCCAGGCTCCCTCCTGTTGGGGATCTGGAACACAGCCTCAGAATATTTGTTCTGTGGAGAAGCAAAGAGATCTATAGATGGGATTCCCCACATTTTAGTGAAATCTAGGAACCTTCCCTTTTCAACATTCATTTGCTTGTGTCTAGCAAGTCCCTGCTCAGGGAATCTGCAAGAATATTGCTGTGGCCTGGCATGTAAAATACAATGAGAGTGATTGCCAAGTCCTGGGCTACCATCCAGATCTGTCTGGCAAGGACGCACAGGGGGTAAGACAAACCCCTGCCCCATTTGTTTATGTATCACATGACTGTGGTACGTATTATCTGTTCACATTTGCAGGGTTCCTGTGCTCGAGTGTTGTCAGAAAGCTTTCATGGCCAGTAAAACTGCTACCATTTCCTTCAGATTGATATGCAACTGTTTCTTTTTTGGAGCTAAATGTTCTGTACCCTCAGTGGTCATTGACAGGCTCATTAAGCTAGTCTGAGCTGTCTGTGGTGATGGACTTGTCTGCCTGAGACAGAAGGTTGCTCCTGGGTTGTTTTGTGTTTTGTATGGTGAATTTCCACCACAGAAGCTCATTCTTGAGGCATGGGAGTAGGGGTAGAACGGTTTCTAGGGACTGAGTGTGTTATTCCCAGACATTTTTAAGAAACCACTGGCTCTTCCTAATGTGAAGCTTTGCTAAAGGAACCATGACAATGCATGAAGCCATATATCCTAGGATCTTTAAGAATTCTCTGGCCAAGAAAAGTTGTTTTGTAAGCAAGTGGCTCAACTACTCCATGAGAAAGACTATCTTTGTTCTGAGGGAGGAACGCTTTCTGTTGGATGGCATCTATGATAGCTCCCAGAAACAGGATCCTTGTTTGGGGAGTCACCTGAGACACCTGCACATTCAATGTACGACACACCTTTTGAAAGCAGTCTTCAGACATCTGGAGGGCATCTAGAGTCTCTGAAGTGAACCTTCCTTCAATCAGGCAGTTGTCTAGGCAGGGATCGATGTGCACTCCAGCATCCTGCAATGTGCTTTTTTTTTGGGGGGGGGGGGGCAAACATTTTGTGAACACTCTTGGGGTCATAGACAGCCTAAATGGTAGAGCACAAAACTGGAAGTGGGAACCTAAGACTACGAACTATAAGTACTTTTTGTGCCTGACAGCTATAGGTACATGAAGGTATACATCCTTTAGGTTGACTGTAACCATGGAGGCATCCTGAAAATTAATGGTCAAAACCTTTCATGTAGGAAGCATACGGAGCTTTGGCATATAAAGGAATTTGTTTAGCAAAAGTAGTTTAGTATACTTAGCAAAATGTACATGTCCCTGTTTTTATGTAGGGAAAATGGACACGTGTTTGAGAAATAGAATATACGACCATTGTTATAGTATGAAAAAGAAGGATGGTAATAATGCACTGTGGAGACACCTAGATGCAAACAAAAACTGTTCATCTTTTTGTTTTGGCATCTTAGAAGTTATTAAAGACAACCCTAGGGGTGGTAACATAAAGAAAAAATTAGGGGAGAAAGAGGCAAGATGGCAGATTAAATTGAATGCCTCAGTATACCCAGGTATTAATGACCATATATCTATTAAACCTATATTAGAGAATAGTGGTTAGGTTAAGAGATATTAATTAGGGTATGGTGGTTAATTTTACTTATTGATGAAGTTTTTACATTATTTATTTGTTATATTGTACACATATAAGGTATGGAAAAATATACATCTTTAAGGTACATCAGGTAGATAATTTTAAAAGTATGTATCTATGATGAAATATTTAATAATTGTATAATAATTGATTATCTAATGTTATATATTTTATATGAATATGGTTTTATTACAATATAATTTGGAAATATAATTTTTAACAAGGTAAGGGAATTGTGCACTGTGCACTTTAAGGTTTTAATTGCAACTAATTTTGAAACGGAAATGAGTTGTTGGTGAATGTACTTAAGCTGAGCTTTTTGCAATAAGAGTGTTCTGAAGAAGTCTATATTAAATAGATGAAAGCGCTTAACCTGTTACTATCGTGAACCTGTTACTATCTGTGGTCAATAAAGAGACATTTTCATCTGACACTGTGCATTGTACATGCTTATACTTGGAACGGACTTAGTTTATTGTTATTTGGTTGGCTGTTCCGGTGCCTATTCGTTTTTCTGAATTTGTTTAGCCTTGAGAGATATAGGATAGGTCTCCAAGTTCCTTTTTTTTTTTGAGGCCAGAAAGAATCTTGAATAAAACCCTTTCATCTCTTGACATGGTGGGAATGGCTACATGATTCCTTGTAAATTCTTGATAATCAATGGCAAGAGGTTTTCTTCCTCCTTTGGAAGTCTTGGTATACCCAAAAAGGTTGGAATTTGCCTGACTTGGATAAATAATCCCTTTTCTATAATGCTGGGCACCCACTGATCCCTTCTAATGGTCTTCCACTGATTTAAGAAGAGGGAAAGCCTGCCTGCCAGAGGTCTGGGAGTGAAGGGGGTTAAGAGGGCAAGAAGGTCTAGCAAATAGTTACATCTGTTCTCTGTGTTGGGTGTGCTCTTTGGCAGCACCCAATCTCAGAGGCTACTCTGGCTGCCATCTTTTTTTGAGTGTCTTGGTCTTTTTTCACAGGGAGGCCTCCCCTTGTCTTGTCTATGTGGGAAGGGTCAAGGCTTAGAGGGGTAGTCTCTGCTGTATCTCAGAATTGAAGAAAAGTAGAATTATTTAGTAGTTTTAAACTATTTGCTCTTTTTGTCTAGTTTCTTAAAGGTTTGTTTAGCTGGGGGTCCAAATAGGAACTCTTTGTTCAGCGGGGCATCCAATAACTCTGCTTTAACCTGGTCTGATAATGGCTGACTTCCAAGCCAAGCATGTCTACATATTGATCCTGTGGCAGATGTACTGCAACAAGTATCTAAGTCATCATAACCACATTTCAAGGAGTGCCTGGCTACTTGTAAGGCTTCTCTAACAATGTCCTGCATCCCCTTGTAAGAATTCTATCTGATAAGGAATCAACCTTTGTTAACGTTTTGTCTTGAAGGGATTCCCAATATTTTATCACATAAAACGGACAATTTAATGCTCTTATGGCTAGAGTAGCAGGGGTTTAAATTTTCTTGCCAAACCTGTCCAGGAGTCTGCTTTCTTTGTCATTAGGTAATGGGTAGTGGAGTGGCCCCTTTGGGAACCCCTTTGGTAGCTTCAATGGAGACTATAGTGGGATCAGCTTTAGGATTTTTATAGAGATGTTTGTGTGAATCAAGTACCCTGTAAAACTTATCTGGTTTCCTAGGAGCAGGTGGTAAGGAATCCGGGTGAAGGGCTTTGTCCTTATACACATCATCTAGCACTGTGTGTACCAGGGGAATAGTCAATGGTCAGGGGGAGAGTAAGCTTAGTAGTTCCCTGCAGTGTGTCTGAGCTTTGGAGAACCGTTTACTTTTCCATTTAAAGGCTTATTTAATTTTGTATAATGCTTTCCCTGAAGGAAACCTCCCTGGTGGGGAAGCAGAGAAGAGAGTGTTGTCTGAGTCAGAATCAGGGTAGGTCTGGGGTGGCAAGTGACCTGAGTAGGCAAGTTCTTCTTCATCTTCAGAGGATGAGGGAGGAGTCTTCCTCCTCTGGGAAGGCTATATCCCTGGTCCTTTGATTGGAACGGGGAAGACTTCAGAAGTCTGCGAAGGTTCTCTAGTTCTAATGAAGACCAATAATTCCTGTGCTATCTTAACCAGGTCCTTGACTTGGTTGGAGACGAGGGCATGGCGGGGGTACATTTTGGTTTCAAGGGTCATTTAACAGGAGAAGCAGAGGGATGCAGTTGAGTGAGCCCAACATGGGAAGAAGCATATGAAGTAAGCGGAGGTGTGACTACTCCTTGCAGAACCACTTCTCGGACATCAGAAGCTGATGACTGTGTAGTAGAATCCGACCCAACTGATTTATGAGCGGTGGTGGTAGTTGTACAAAGGCCATGAATCATGGCAATCTCCTGAGGAGTCACGCCAGAGGGCTCAGGCCTAGCAGTCACCATTCGTGGGGACTGTGAAGGCACCTCACCAAGGTCCTCTGTAGACTTAGAGGTAGATGCAGTTACTTTTTCTGTGGACTCCAGATCCCTGGGTTTCTAGCTTTTTGCTTTTTTGGGATTACACTAGCAGTCGTCGGAGCAAAGCAGAACTTACCAAAGAGGGGGACTGTGATGCTACCAAAGAAGCTGACAACTAGGATTCCATATGTGCAGCAAGTAACTCGGCCCTACATTTAAGTTTTTTTTTCACAGAATTTAGCAAACACCAGAGCAGTTAGGGACATTACGCTGAAGCCCAAAGGAAAACAAGTAAAGCAAGTGAAAATCTTTACTCAGGATTTGCTTCCCACAGGACAAACAGTTATTAACTTTTCTGAACATTAATTAGAGAAGAAATTTCCCCAGTGGGGTACTTATCTGTTTGAAGCAGAAGAACTCTGGAAACACAACCAACTGATGGACTGAGAACATATAAAACATACATGAAGGGCATTGGACTTCACAACTAGAAAGAACTGAAGATAGCGACAATGGACACCTTTATTATACCCCATTGTCTGGTTGTCAGTCATAAAATGTCTGTTGGCTTGCGATGATGCTAAGACTCTGGAAATCTGTCTAGTCACTGGCTTCTGCATGGCAGGAAGTCCCAAACATTAGCAGTGCAACACTGACTAAGAAGAACATCATAAACTACTTTTGAACATAGACATAAATTCTAAATATTTTACAGACATATTGTCAGATGTGGCAAGTATAAAAGTACAGTTTTGTACCTACCATAAATGTAGATGTTCGAGTGTATACCCTGCTGCAGTCATCACACTTGGGTTATCCTGCCGTCAGGTGGTCCCACAGTCAGCATTGCCGTCAGGCGGTCCCGCAGTCGGCCTGAATTCCAAAGTCTTGGTCCGGCGTCGGTTGCTGTTGCTTCTTTCCTGACGTCAGAGCACCAGGGGTATATCAGAGGCATCCGACACCATTTTCTTCAGTTTTTCTTGCCCCAGATGTCAGGTGTCCCTAATAGGTAGGCCAAAAAAAATATATATATATATATATATATATATATATATATATATATATATATATATATATATAGGTTCATAGGTTGGTACTAGGCTATCAGCCCTAGGGCCTATACAAGCCTAGCCATAACAATTCCCTGGCTATTTCTTCCCACATTATTTACTTTCCTGGACCCCTGTCTAGCAAGGCGACTGACGTGATCCCTGAGGTGAATTTCCTTTCTCCCATCCAATCGTCAAGGTTCCTCTTGAAGAGGTCCAAAGAGGCACTCTGCTTGACATGTATGGGCAATCTATTCCAGAGTCTGGGGAGTCTCTGGGTCAGGAACCTATCCCTCCAGCATGTTTTGTTTACTGTGATGACAAGGTTTAGATCCCTGGAGCATGTAGCTCTGAGGGATTGGGATTTCTTTAAAGTGTAGCATGTCCAACAGCTCTGAGTTTAACATGGCCTTGTATGTTAAGCAGAGATCGCCTCTGAGTAGACGATATGCGACAGAGTATAGCTGGAGTTTTTTAAGGCGGTCAGCGTAGGGCATCTGCTTTAGGCCTGTGATTCTTTTAGTGAGGTATTTCTGAGGCCTTTCCAGTTGTTGCAGATGTCTTGAGAGGTACATACCAAATGGGGCGTTGTATTCTATAATGGGTCTAATGAGGGATGAGTACAGTGGGACAATGACCTCCTTTTTCTGGATGAAAAGCCCTTCGTGATGAGGTGTGCCACATAGAAGGATTTCCTGACTGTTGTGGCGATGTGGTTATTGAAGGTGAGACCACTGTCCACCTGTGTCCCTAAGTCTCTTATCACACTTTCTGTGTTTAGTGTACTGCCACCTATATGGTAATTCATGGATACATGTTTTTCCCAAAGGGATAACAATACATTTCTTGGCATTGAGCTTGAGCCCATGGCTCTGGCACCAAGCATCTTTTTCTGTAAGGCCCTTTGTAGAGTATCCACATCATTTGGGATTCAATAATGGCTCCCAGTTTGCAGTCATCTGCAAACTTTGTTAGCCAGAGTCCCTTAGTGTTGACCTGTACTTCAGAGAAGTAGATGCCAAACAAGAGCGCCCCAGGACTGAACCCTGAGGTACTCCACTTGTCACTTGTCTGGAGCTGGATTTGGAGTCGGCTACTTTTACAGCGTGGGTTCTATCAGTAAGCCATTTAGCAACCCATTGGGTGACATAGGGATTAATGCCCAACTTAGTAAGTTTATCTATGATTCCAGAGTGGGGGATGGTGTCAAAGGCCTTGGCAAGGTCTAGATAGGCTGTGTGGACCACCTTACCCTTGTCCATGGCTCTGGAGACTGATTCAAGGAAGTCGATCAGGTTCAGGAGACAAGATCGGCCCTTCACAAACCCAAACTGGGTGGGGTCCAGTGTTTGAAGGTTGCCAATGTCTTTGTTTATAAGTTCCATGATAATACGCTCCATGGCCTTGCAGATAAGGCTTGTCAGACTGATGGGACGGTAGTTTCCGGGATCCAAGGTGGATCCCCCCTTGTGGAGTGGGATAACTGTAGCTCTGCACCACTCAGTGGGCACGAAACCTGAGGTGAGGCTATGATTAAACATGACACTTAGGTGAGGTGCCAGTTCATATTGTAGTTCATGTAGTACACAGCCCGGGATGTCATCTGGTCCCATGGACGCTGTATTCTTGGCTTTAGAGAGTGCGTTTTGTACCTGTGTGGCAGTTATTACTGGAATTTGGCAATCTTCCGGTATTGAGATGGGCCATTTAGGGGGTGAGAGGGGGTGAAGTTGGCACTGAATCGATCTGCCAGGATATTGGCAATATCCTTCGGATCAGTATATTTAATGCCATTCTGTTTTAGTTCAGAGCAGATCTGAGCATTGCCATTTAGATTCTTGACATAGTTATAGAATGCTTTGTGGTTGTCTTTGGAATCTTTGGCAATTTTATTTTCGTAACTAGCTTTGGAGGATTTTATGAGGCATCTCAGTTTCTTACTGGGGCTAGTAAGGGAGTTTTTTGCATCCTGGGATTTTCCTCTTTTCTGCAAAAGTTTCTTCCTTTTGTTGTAAAGTTTGTTTATGGCAGGGGACCACCAGTTTGGCTTCCTTTTTTTAGATGAGAGCATTTTGGTTCTATTTGGGATGGCACGATTCATGCATGAGTGGATGTGCTCGTACAGTGCCTTAGTGTAGGATTCAGCAGTTGAACTTTCAGTTCCCGTCTGCATGGGTGTCATGAAGTTTGTCACTTCTGACTTGAGTAGCATGAAGTTGGCTTTGGAGAAGCTTTCTATGGTAGTTTCTTTACTGGGGTGTGGGGTGGGATGTGGATGTTAAGGGTGATTAGCTTATGGTCAGACCTGACTAACGAGGGGGTGACCATAGGTATGGAGCATTGATTTCCCATGCTGGTAATGACCAGGTCTAGGATATTGGAGCCCCTGGTGGGACTATGGATTAGTTGATCCAGGGCGTTGGAATTTATGAATTCCAAGAACCGTTGCGCAAAGGTGTTGGGACATGAGTAGTTTTCCCAGTTAATGGCAAGGTAGTTACAATCACCCAGTATTAGGGTGTTTGGTTCTATCTTAATATTTTCCAGTATGTATATATATATATATATATATATATATATATATATATATATATATATATATATATAGCTATATATATATATACATATACATATAGCTATATAGAATAAATAAAACAAAACCCTTAGGCACAAGCAAATACACCACAGAGGTAGTATAGAATAGAGTGGTAGAGATAAGTTCAGCTAGTGCAGAGGGGATGGAAGGAGGGTAACATGGACTGCAGCAGGGTATACACTCGAACATCTACATTTATGGTAGGTACAAAACTGTACTATGTTCATCGTGTTACCCTGCTGCAGTCATCACACTTGGGTAGAATCCCAAAGCTAAGGATGGGAGGTGGAGTCAAACAGGGTTAGAAGAGGCTAGAAGGCCCTGCAGAACTGCAGTGACAAAGCCAGCTCTAGTCTTAGAGTAAAGTGGTAAGTGGTAATGTTTGGTGAAGGTGTGTACGGAACTCCAAGTTGCAGCTTCCAGAATATCCTTGGTTGGCACCCCCCCCTGAGGAAGGCTGTAGATGTAGCTGCTGCCCTGGTAGAGTGGGGCCTTATGGTAGCAGGAACTGGTTTTCCATGGTGGGTGTAGCAAATACGTATGCAATGTCCTATCCATTTGGAAATGATTTGTTTTGAGATAGCCTTTCCTTGTGATGCTGTAGCATAGGATACAAAAAGCTGGTCAGATTTTCTGAAAACCTTACTTTTATCCAAGTAGTAACGTAGCTGCCTGTGAATGTCCAAGGAATGCAGGAGTCTTTCTCCTTTGTTCTGTGGATTTGGAAAGAAGGTGGGTAAATGGATGGTTTGATTTAGAGCCACACTGGATACCACCTTAGGCATAAAGGAGGGGTTAGTTCGTAGAGAAACTCTGTCTTGATGAAAAATTAGGAAAGGCTCTACTGCCATTAGTGCCTGAAGCTCTGAAACTCTTCTAGCTGAAGTGACTGCTAGCAGCAGGGCAGTCTTCCATGATATAAACTTTAAGTCAGCTGAGAAAGCTGGCTCAAAAGGAGGTAGCGTGAGTTTTTCCAGAACAAAGTTGAGGTCCCAAGTAGGTGTTGGTGCTCTCCTGGGAGGCCTAATGTTCTTGGCCCCTCTGAGAAACTGCCTTAAGAGTGGGTGTAAAAATAAGGGAGGATTCGTGTTGTAGTGAGCAGAAATGGCTGAGGCGTGGATTTTAATAGATGAAAAAGAAAGCCCTTTGTGTAACATCTCAGTTAGATATTGCAGAATCTGAGGCATGTCAGGCTGAAGGGTATTTTGGCCTTTAGCTTGGTTCCAGGCGCAAAACCTTTTCCATTTGTCTGAATAGGCTTTCCTGGTGCTGGGCCTCCTGGCCTCCAGAATAACTTCCATAACAGCTTGTGAGAGAGGAGCTAGCTGGTTGCTTAGGTGATTTGCCATGCAGCCAAGTTTAAGGTTTTGAGCTGGCTGTGTAGAATCTGATTGTCTTGCTGTGTGAGCAGGTGGGTAATTTGTGGTAGAATCCATGGTGGGCCCTGGGCCATATTCCTTAATAGTGGGTACCAGTGCTGGCATGGCCAGTCTGGGGCAATGAGTATCATTTGGGGTCTCTCCATCTTGACTTTCAGTCGCACCTTTGTGAGAAGGGGTAGTGGAGGAAAGGCATATACTGTTAGCATTTTCCAACTGAATGAGAGTGCGTCCACTTTCCAAGCTTGATGGTGAAAAGTCCTTGTGCAAAACTTTGTTAGCTGATAGTTTTGAGGGCTGGCAAACAGGTCTATGTCTGGGAGCCCCCATTTTTGAGTTATCATTCTGAATACTTGTGGATCCAGTTTCCACTCGTGGAGATCCATGATGTTTCTGCTTAGGTCATCTGCCAATGTGTTCTTTTTTCCTGGCAGGAATTGAGCTTGTAATTGAACTTGGTAAGCCAGTGCTGTGTTCCACAAGGTCATTGCTTGCCTGCATAGAGGGTAGGAGTGTGTACCCCCTTGTTTGTTTATGTACCACATTACTGTGGTGTTGTCTGTCCTTATGATAAGTTGTCCTGGATGCAAGAGGTCCTTGAAGGCTGTCAAGAGCATTTTGTACAGCTAGCATTTCTTTTTGATTGATGTGCAGATTCCTTTGATCTGCTGTCCATAAGCCTTGAATGCACCATCCTGCCATGTGTGCCCCCCAGGCATAGTCCGATACATCTGTTGTCATAGTTTGCCTGGCCGGGGGTAGGGTGAAAGGCTGACCCTTGTTGAGGTGACAAGCCTGTGACCACCATAGAAACTCCTGTTGAATGCAGGGAATGAGATTTATCATTGTTTCCAAGCTGTGGCTGTGTTGAGTCCATACGCTTTTTAGGTACCATTGTAATTTCCTCATATGCAGTTTTGCAAATGGTATTAGTAGTATGCAAGATGCCATGAAGCCCAAGGCCTGCAAAATTTTTCTTGCAGTGAGCTGGGTCTTTGTTGCCATTGTTCTGAAGTACTGAGTTAATTGTAGTTGTCTGTCTGGCGTCAGATAAGCCATCTGGCCGTTGTATTCAAGCTGGCACCCAGGAATGTCATATTTTGTGAGGGCACTAGTTTTGATTTCTTTTCGTTTACTGTGTACCCTAGGCAACTTAGAAGATGTCTTACAAAAGCCAGGTGTTGTAAGAGAATGTCCTTGCTTTCTGCTTGGATGAGACAGTCGTCCAGGTATGGGTATATTTGAATTCCTCTCTGTCTGCAGTATGCAATTACTGGTGCCAGGCATTTTGTAAAGACCCTGGGCACAGTAGATAAGCCAAAGGGCAGTGCAGAGAATTGTAATGGGTTGAACCTGCAATGAAACGGAGGTATCTTCTGCAATTTTGTCAGATAGGGACATGCAGGTATGCCTCCTTGAGGTCCGTTACTAGCCAAGCTTTCTTGCCCAACATGGGAAGAAGCTGCTGTAGTGTTAGCATCTTGAATTTGGGTACTTGCAAGAAGGTGTTTAAAATTGAGAGGTCCAGAATGGGTCTCCAAGCATTGTCCTTTCTGGGGACTAGAAAAAGCCTTGAGTAAAATCCTTGGCCTTGCTCCTGTGTAGGTACCAGTTGAATGGCTCTCATGTCCATGAGAGCTGTAATTTATTTTTGTGCCTCTGCCCATTGATTTTGTGGCAGGTTTGGCATTCCTTTTATCCTTGGCAAGGTGTGGAAATGGAATCTGTATCCGTGTGAGATAATGTCTAGGACCCATTTGTCCTTTATGACGATGCGCCGTTGCTAATTTTCCTCCCAAGGGAGCTGCCAAGAGGGTATTGCTTGGCAGTTTGAGGTTTAAGTCACTGTGTTTGCCTTCTAGTGGTTTGTGACCTGTCTTCTCCTCCCTTCTGTGTTGTAGTGCCCCATTGGCGAGGTTTGTAAGGGATTTGTGCTTGTCCTCTGCCCCTTGGGCGCCTGTATTTACCCCTCTGTGGTCTGTCAGAAGCTAGAAAGGACCAGTTTTGTTGGCCAATTTCTGCTGAAGTGTGGGGGCTGTACCTGTAAGAAATCTTTGACCGTCTGCAAAGATTTTGCCTTATCCTCCATTTTCTTTAAAACCTCCTCTGCTTTAGCCCCAAATAAAACATCCTGCTATAAGGGTGCATCCAGTAACTTTGCTTTAACATGATCAGGCAGAGATTGTTCCTTTAACCAAGCATGCCTACGTATAACAGACCCAGTAACAGCTGCTCTAGAGGAAGCTTCCAAGGCATCAAAACCACATTGTAAAGTATGTTTGCCCACCTGTTCAGCTGCATGCAACAGGTCTTGCATTTCCTTGAATTCAGACTGTTAAGGGTGCGTGCCCATCTTTTGTTTTATTTGAGACATTAGGAATTGCTGGTATTTAAGCATGTGAAATTGACAATTTAGTGCTCTCATAGCTAGAGTAGTTGAGGTGTAAACCTTCTTCCCCCACCTATCTAGTGCTCTGGAGTCCCTTTCTGAGGGTACAGGATTTTTAGCCACAGAAGCCTTAGCCCCTTTGGGACCCTGGGAGATTGTCTCTGGATCAGCAGCAGGGCTTTTGTAAAGGAATTTGTGTGAGTCAGGCACTCTATAGTATCTGTCTGGTTTGGCTGGAGCAGGAGGCAGAGAATCTGGATTTAGACTAGATTCTAAGAATACATCATCTACTATGTCCAAAACTGGGGGGATAACAAGTGGTCTGTGCTGGGGGAGTAAAAGAAGCTCTCGGAGCCTTTTCTTTGAGTCAGAGTAGTCCTGACCTTCCCAGTGGAAATGTTCCTTCATGGTGTGTAAGGTTTCCCCAAAGGAGTAATCTTCAGGGGGAGAAGCTGAGGGAATGGAGTCTTCAGCATCAGAATCTTCATAAGGGGGAAAGGAGTAATCCTGTTCCTCAGAGGAGCCTGAGGAAACAGACACCTTATCAGAGGAGGCATAATCCTCCTCTTGTCTAGACCTTTTATCGGGGGGGGGGGGGGTTGGGAACCCCTGATCAAAGAAATCAAATCTTCAGCCATTTTAAGCATCTGTTTCTTAGGCATAGGGCCTTGGCCTGGAGACTGAAGTGTAGGCTTTTTTGGTTTTAGAGGAGTCTTAAGCTTAGCCTAAGATTTTATGGTGAGGGTAGTCGGTCTGAAGACACCTTCAGAAACCAAAGTTGTTTCTGCAGCACCGGCTTCCCCTACTGCAATGTCGTCAGTAGGGCCTAAGGAAAAAGGCTGCGTCGGCCTAGAAATCTCTGCTGGGGGATCCGATGTGGTCTGGGGATCCAATTCAGCGGTAGCCAGGGGCTGCGTAGGTGCCTCACTGAAAACCAGAGAACCGGCGACTGGGCCAACCGAGGCCTCGGAGTCTGGCTTGGATCTAGGCTGCCTGTCCTTATCCTTGCATTTTTTATGCACGCCGGTAGTCGGTTGCTCCGACGGCATAGTGTAATTAAATTTTCTACCGAAGTAGTGTCGTGCGAAATCAAAGCAACGCTTAATAGTTCGCTTATTGAACCTAGCACAAAACCGACAACCAGTGACATCGTGGTCTGGGCCTAGGCAAGGTATATAAAAAGAATGAAAGTCCTTATGAGGTATTTGCTTCCCACAAGAAATGCAATTGTTAACTTTTTCTGACATCGGACTGAGGCAAGAAAAGGTTCCCCAACAGGGTACTTAGCTTTGAAGACTTCGGACTGAAACTCGATTGGAAAAATCTCAGGTGAAGGCCAACCGGCACTTGCGAACTGCTTCTGCTTCGGGCACCGCGCGGCAAGAAAGACTTAAGAAAATGGCGTCGGATGCCTCTGATATACCCCTGGCGCTCTGACGTCAGGGAAGAAGCGACAGCAACCGACGCCGGGCCAAGACTTTGGAATTCGGGCCGACTGCTGGACCACCTGACTGCAGGATAATGCCGACTGCGGGACCGCCTGACGGCAGGATAACCTAAGTGTGATGACTGCAGTAGGGTAACACGATGAACATCAATTTATTTATTATCTCTTCTGAAGAAGATAACCTAAGTTTTCCTACATCTCCTACCACAACCTCCTTCACTTACTGAAGTACTATAAAACACATCAATATCCAAAACATCACATAAACCATCTTTCACATCTGCGGCCAATGCAAACAACATTCAAGCTTCAATATCTTACACATGCTAAACATAACATTAAACAACTTCCAATTCTGCTAAAGTACTGTGAATAACACTCTCTTCTACATATATACTGGACTGACAAAAGCTATGGCTTACATCAGGTATAATTGTGCTCCAGCAACTCTAGCTATGGGTCCTGCAACACCTCTGTCCTTCTTCTACTACTACAGGAAATAAAAAATGAATTAAAAAAGCCAAAACACTCCCTAGTTGTCCACTGATCTTCTGTTTCTAGGCTGGACCCCAAAGCTTCACAGAAATATGCACTGTATGTCAACCATTAAACTTTACTGTTTCAAACTTTAGCTGTCTCATGACTTTTCCAGATACTTAAAACATCTTACACTAACCATGTCTTTAATAACAGAATTGTAGGTTTAAACTAGGATGTCAAATTATGTAGATGATGAACATTTAAAAAACTCATCAAGACTTAATCCACATACCCAAAATCGCTAAGTAAACTCCATTTTGAAGTTGTATCCTCATCACTTCTTAAAGCAGACAGGAGAGCAATATCTTCTGAATCAGTCACGGGCTCAGGAGAATTCCTGTGAATAAAAGATTTCCATCACTGAAGTATGGAGAAAAATTTGATACAACTCAAAATCAATACAAAAGGACTCAGAAGTTTTGTATACCAAAGAAATCTCATTTATGAAGATACCATTGACAGTTATATCTCCATAGGCATAACGTGACCCTTAGTGCACCCAGTAACACAGGATGACCTGGAGTATAGATATGCTGCTGGGAGGAACTCTGTATCTTTATTTCTCAGGGTTTCCACATAAGCTAAAGACAAACAGCATTGCCTATCTTTAGAAAACATTCCAGTAATTCTTTCCATACTCAGAAAATGAATGGGCATACTGCTGTACTGTACTGTCCAAGCCTGGGCAGTTGTTTAGCTCAGGTTGGCTACAGTTTATTTCCTGATCTATTAAACAGATTATCAGTTACCTCTAGAGAGGGGACTTCCTGCAGCAGTCCACATGCTATACTTGTCAAGTACATAATCTTACACAACAGGTAGACTTGTCCTGATGGGCAGTTATTACACTGTGCAGCACATGTTTAATACGCTCTGGATAGTAACAAATGGAGCTTAATATTTATTTGCCAACAACAAATGGATTTTGTTTCTTTTTTCAAGAGGAGATTCTTGCAGAGCAAACCACGGGTCACTCTCTCACCCACTTTAGCTTTACATCAAGCAAATCAGTTTCTGTAAGTAATGGTTTCCTCATTAAAATTGAATTTAATGTATGAAAAAGTAACCATTACTATCTGTTACAAGTTTTGTGTACACCAGACAGTTGCCCTTCTTTTAAAAGGTTATGCTTCACATTAAAATTTGTGTGTGTGCTGCGAGCATAAAAAGCAACTATACTATGTGTGCAGAAATGTGATCATCTTTAGGTAAAAATCTGCAAATAACTAGGCTGGAACAACATCCTTAAACCAGGATTGTCTGCATACTTCCATTGTAAAAGGTCTACAGATAAAAAAATCTATAGTTTCTTTTCATTAACAGGTCAGAAGAAGCTATGCTTCCATTTATTGGAATATCTAACCACCATAGACCACTGTTGCTCCATAAGTTTCTCTACAATAATCATTGCACAGTACAGTCTAGAAAAATTGTCATTCCATCACTACACTCGCAGATGTCTTAGACCACAAAGAGAGACTGTTGTCCACATATAACACCAAGATATTTGCTGGCTATGAGTGAAAAGGCCTTTTGTGGCCATCAGCAACCACAAATTCCTTCCTCCCTGAGCTTTGCAGATTTACTGACTAAGTTGTAGCTAATATTCTGTCCGGTGCCATCCACTGAAGTGGTGCTTCTACAACAGCAAAAAAAAAATCTATAGTTTATACCACACATGGAGCACTACAGTGCTCAGTTTTGATCGCAAATGCAATGCTGGCATTTTAATGCTGATAAGCACAGAAGAGCAATCGGGATCAGCTGACTGTGCCACTTAACACTTTGCACCCACAGTGGCTGCCCCCTTTGCCCTACCCTAGATCATACCTCTCAACCTCTTAGGGCAAACATTTTGCACAAATTCAAAAATAATGGAAAATGGGGCAGAGGGGAAAGATCAGGGACACATTTTAAATATTGTTCTAAATTTAAAAAGTTGCTAGAATAATGGGTTTTGCATTAGCATGCATTTTCTGAAGGATGTCTGAAATTCAAATGTATGTTACTACGAAGTGATTTCAGTTCTGACAACTTGCCAGAAAAATCACGCTCTTTATGAGGAACAGACCAAAAATATAAAAGTCACAAATCTGGGCATTCTGTGAAATTCTGGACAGTTGAGATTTACGGCCTAGATCATAAGATCACAGGACATTAACAGGCTAATAGCCCTGGGGCACTTACAAGCCTAGCCAAGAGTTTATCCTCAAAAAAGAAACCTCAGTCAGCACCTGTCAATGAGGGATACAGGTGGAACCCCTGGGACAAATTTGTGGTTTCCCATCCACTCAACAAGGTTTTGCTTGAAGAGAGTCAGCGACATACTCTGTTTGACATACACAGGAAGTCTATTCCAGAGACGGGGCAGCCTCTGGGAGACAAACCTGTCTCTCCAGCAGGTTTTGCTAATGTCGCAAATTAGATTTAGGCCTTTCGAGCAGGTAATGTGCAAGGAGTTAGACTTATGGATATGGAGAATCTCTAGTAGGGCAGAGTCCGAGACACAGATAACTTCTGGGCAATCTGTATATTATCGAGTAGAGTGACAGTGATTTGAACCTGTCTACATAGGACAGGTATTGGCGGCCATGGATTCTTTTTGTGAGGTATTTCTGTGACCTTTCCAGCTGGTGCAGGTGTTTGGACATGTACATACCAAATGGGGTGTTATACTCAATTACTGGCCTAATAAGGGAGGAGTACAAAGAGGTAATAACCTCCTTTTTTCTGGATGCAATCCCTTTACTTATGAGATGAACCACGTTAAAGGCTTTTCTGACCGTTGCCGTTATATGATGGCCGAATGTGAGATTGTTGTCAACCTGCACACCCAGGTCTCTCACCACAGGTTGTGTGCTTAGGGGGTTGCTGTTGTTGTGGTAATCAGTATGGGCCGTGTTTTTGCTGAATGGTATAATAATACATTTTTTTGCGTTTAACTTAAGTCCATGACTTTGGCACCAGTCATTTGCTGCTGTGAGACCCTCTTGTAGTATGTTAACATCATTTGGGGAGTCTCAGTCATCCACAAACGTGGTCAGTCATAGGCCTTTTGTCTTTGCCTGGACCTCTGAGAAGTAGATGCCAAACAGTAGGGGTCCTGGAAAGATCCCGGGGGAACACCACTAGTGACAGGTCTGCTGTTGGAGGTGGAGGCACCTATTTTGACCTTGTGGGTCCTATTGGTGAGCCAGATGGCCACCCACTTAATGAGTTAGGGATTTATGCCAAGTTGTGTTAGCTTTGCGATGATGCCTGAGCAGGGGATTGTTTCAGAGGCTTTGGTCAAGTCAACGTAAGCTGTGTGTACTGACTTTCCCTAATCCAGGGCCTTGGTGACAGTCTCAAAAAAGTCAACCAGGTTCAACAGGCAAGATCTGCCCCTGATGATTCTAAACTGGATGGGGTCAAGTGCTTGGAGTTTGCCTATATCCTTGTTTATGAGGTCCATAACAATATGCTCCATGCTTTACAGATCAGACTTGTCAAGCTAATGGGGCAATAGTTTCCAGGGTCAGTAGTAGCACCACCTTTATGCAAGGGGATAACAATGGCAGTTCTCCACTCTGCTGGAATAAAGCCTATACTTACACTGTGGTTGAACACGGTGCTCAATGGTGAAGCTAGTTCTTGCTGGAGATGGTGCAGAATACAGCCTGGGATACTATCAGGTCCCACAGAAGCTGTGTTTTGTCTTGGATAGGGCCTTTATAACATTTAATCTATGGAGATGTGAGGCGTGGGACAAGTACTGAGGATGTTGAATAGGCCTTTGGGACGTGGCAAGGGGGGAGGTGAAGTTTGCACTGAAACTATCCGCTAGCAGGTTGGCTAAGTCAACAGCATCAATGTAAGTGGCACTGTTAAGTACTAATTCAGAACAAACCTGGGCTTTGTCATGGAGGTTCCTGACATAACTGATGAAGGCTCTGTGGTTTCCCCTTTGTTTCAGAGGCTAGTTTTGATTCATAACTGGCTTTGGAGGTTTTCACTAGTGATCTAATTTGCTTGTTGAGGCTAAGGAGAGAGTTTTTTCAATTGGGAATTTGTGCGTTTTTACCCATATACAACAGTTTCTTCCTTTTGTTGTAAAGCCTGTTGACAGAGGATGCCCACCAGACAGGTTTGTGTTTCCTTGAGGAGCAGGTTTTAATTCTGTTGGGTATGGCTGAGTCCATGCAGTTGTAGAGGTGCTTGTACACTGCACTGGCGTACTGTTCAGTATACTGTTCATTCATCCTCTGAGGGGGGGTTGGTGTGAATCTACTGATACTCTCCCTTGGGAGGTTGTAATCAGCTTTTGAAAAGTTTTTTTTGGCTGGTTATGGCTGGGGGGGGGGGGGTTGGGCAGGATAGAAACTCTGAATGAGACAGACTGATAATCTGATCTCACCAGGGAAGAACTTACTATGGGAGTGGTGCAGCGGTCACCCATGTTGGTGAGAACCAAGTCCAGAATGTTATCTCACCTTGTGGGGGATAAGACGAGTTGGTCTAGTGTGTTAGAATTGGTGAAGTCAAGGAATCATTTGGTGAGTGCATCAGTGCAGGAATAGTTCACCCAGTCTATGGTAAGGTAGTTGAAGTCACCAAGGATCAGGGTGTTAGGGAGTACCTTGATGGAGTCAAGTAGGTCCAATGTCCTGAGTCATGGAGGGGGTATATAGCTGTCTATAACTTGAAAGGATGTCTTGCCAACTATCAGTTGCACCTGGAGTAGTTCTAGTGCATAATGCTGGCAAACCAGTCTGGAGGTGTTCTTGTGTTTAATGGATATCGAGACTCCACCACCCTTAGTCTTCCTGACCTCATTTTGGGGTCAGAATGTGTGGAATGAGGTCTAGCCTGGTAAGGCAGGGTTACTCTCTGCAGCCTTGAACCAAGTTTCTGTGACTGCACAGATTTCAGCATCTTCCAGTGCAAGGAGAGCCTCCACTGAGTGTATTTTCAGGTTAAGGCACGTTAAGCAGCATGACCTTCAGTTTGCTTTTTGACAGATCTTTTATGTTGCAAGATTTGTCTTTGGGACATTGCCTAAAAAAGGCACAATGGGGGAGGCAAGAGCCTTGCCCAGAATCCAGAATCCCAGGGAGACAGTTGGAGGCCATCTCTGGCAAAGCATTGAGGCCTGTCAACCATGTCATGCCAGGCAGACAGATACTGGATCCCCTTGGAATGACACCAGAAACTAAGCTAATTTCTGGAGTCAATTATTTTTTGTTGGTACTGTGGTATCAGTCTTGGAGAAGGTAGGATGCTGCTTAGGGCTAGGATCATACCTGCCTAGGACACATACTCTGGAGAGCTCAATCATGTCTCTCTTCATACAGTCCAAGGAAGTATGTCTCAAGTCATTCACACCGACATGGACAGTGACAAAGTCATACTTGTACCTGTTGTGGAGAGACTTAGGTGCGTGCGTGATGTGGCAGATTCTGGCACCTGACATACAACTGACCGTGACCTTCTCCTTGTCGAGCCTGGTGAGGGAGACATTGGTGTGTCTCACAAGAGAGTCGCCGATGATTAGTATGCATGACTTGTTGTTATGCTGTGTTGGATTACTGTTATGCCTTACGGACTGTGTTTGGGAGACACTGGTGTGTTGTCTGCTGTGTGTGATGTGTTTGGTGTTGTGTGTGGAATGTTTGTGTGTTTTGGAGGTCTCTGCTGTTTAGGTAAGCTTTTGCCGAGGATCTCTGCATAGGTGTCTTGTGTGTTGTGCTTGGCTATGTGATGTGGGTGGTGTGGTGTTTGTGCTGGTAAACTCTTCATTGTCAAGAGTACTGACTGTGGCACGAGAGAGCATGAATTCCAGCTTACTGATATAGATGCATTTCTCGCAAGTAAATTATATGCTAGGAGAAGAGGGTTGTCAATGAACATGAGGCAGTTGCTACACTGTCTCAGTATGCCCATGTTGACCAGGCTGGCAGGAGACGTATTACTGCCCATAAGTAGCAGAGTACAGCAGAAACACCAAGGCTTAAAGAGGCATACTCCAGCCAGTCTTACATTCAGAAGTTTCCCCCAGAAATTAGTACTCACCTTTGAGGTAAAGTCTATGAATGCTGAGTTGTAAAGACATTCCATGGTACAAAATGTTAATTTGTTCCACAGAAGGAAATTACTGCTTCCTTAATGCCACTCTCCTTTCCTCCCAAGTGGAAGTATTTTTTTTAAATCGGCCTCATGCTAAAAATCCACCCTGCTTCACCTTCCTCTACCTAAAGTTACACTGTGCCTTAACATGTTGAGGAAATTAAGTCTTTCTGTCCCAGCAACGACTTAGGGATCTCAGTGTATAAAATCAAACCAAGACATATTAAAGTACACACCATCTACAGTCCAGTTATGGACTACATTAAATGTCATCCCCCCAGTTCAGTCTAATGCATTTGCACAAACATTGTGTACAGGCTTTAAATACAATAGACTGTTAGCATTATTATGCGCTGAGCTTAGGTGATTTAGGGCTTTAAGTTTAAAAGATTGGTGGGACAATGTCCAGATCAGGTTTCCTATACTTACAATTTTATCTCTTTGTTACGACAGCCACCAAGAATTCCATGCTCACTAACTAATGTAAAGGGGCACCCTAACATATGTACGTAAATACATACATACTTGAAAGAGCTAAGTTGCCACTTAATTTTCATACCTCTCAGAATTCTGCACAAAGCCAAAACAAATTGCAGGGGCAAAGGCCCCAAATCAGAGACAGATTTGAAATATTGCTCTTACAAACCTGCAAAGTTGAAAGAATAGCAGATTTGCTATTAGCAGCATTTTGTGAAGGATAGGAAACCTGAATTTTAAAGGTCTATCATTATTTAGTGACTTTAATCCTCAATTATTTGCCAGAAAACCAAACATTTTATAAAGAGCAGACCAAAAATATAAGGCAATAATGTGGATATTCTGCAAAAATCTGGACAGTTGAAGGGTAAACAATCTTTTTCATTTGCAGCGTACTTTGTCTTTTGGGCCATGAGTTTACAGCTAAGGACATAGAGTGTTTTTCACTCTAAAACTACTGGAATTGTACTGCACCTAGGCCAACTGCAGATGTGTAATTATCCACATAAAGACCTCAAAAATCAAGTGTAAGCAAGACATGAGGAACACCGACTCTTCTTTAGTCACAAAGGATGCTTCACTGTCAGTAACACTGCCACCTCTACAAAATTAGGTATGAATGTCCAGTAATAACCTGCCAGTCCTATAAAGTTCCTAAGTTGCTTCAAGGAAATTACTTACGATCATTTTTGTACTGTTTCAACTTTTTTCATTTGTTGCTTTGAGTATCACACCCAATGAAAGAGCCCAAAATATTTAGCTTCAGGCAATACTGTCTTACATTTTGAGAGGTTAGCTGTCAGCCTGCCTTCTACAAGTCATACAAAACCACTAAAACCTTAGCCTAATGGCTCTCCCAGTCTTCATTAAAGACAGCTACATCATCCAAATATACTGCAGCACAGTGGTCATGGAGTCTCAAAATTGTATTAATAAGTTGTTGGAATGTGACTGGTACCACATGCACAACAAATGACATGCCCTTGCATTGGAAAAGACCACCTTGGGAACAAAATGTTGTTTTTTGCCTGGATTGCAACATTAACGAAATTCCCAGTACCCCCTTGTATGACCAAATGTGGTTAAATATCAGGCTTGCTCAAGCCTTTCCATCACTTTATTTACTCTTGGTATTGGAGAAGTATCACATTTTGAAATGTTATTTAGCTGGTGAAAATCACTGCAGAATATTATACTGACACTGAGTTTGGGTACTAGCACAGTCTGTCTACTCTAAGCAGTGTGTGATTCTTTAATCATCTCATGTTATAACATTTTTTTTTTATCTCCGCATTTGCTATTTCTCTTTGTTTGGGTTTCACAGATTCTATAAGGCGCAAGTCTAACATTTTTTTACCCCAGGGGCTGCAACAATGTCATGTTGTACCACGTTTGTTCTCCGTGTTTAAACAGAAAAAGTACAGTTGTGTACACTTACCATAAATGTAGATGTTAGAGTGTATTCACTGTTGCAGTCATCACACTTGGGTTATCTGCCTGCAGGTAGCCCCCAGTCGACCTGAATACCAGACACTTAGTATTTCTGCGTCAGTTGCTGTCACTCCAGGACTGAAGTCAGGTCATCAGGGGTATAAAAATAGGCAGCCGATGCCATTACATCAGTTTTTCTTGCCCCAAATATCAGGAGCCCCCCAACAGGGAGCTAAATTATGGTGGAGAAAAACACCACCAGTAAAAAGTAAATAACAATACCTCTGAAAGGGAGGAGTAAAAGGCATAGAGAGATTATAGAGAGAGAGAGAGAGAGCGAGAGAGAGAGAAACCAGGCAGGGGGTTGGAGGGAGGGAAACCAGGGCTGCAACAGTGAATACGCTCAAACATCTACATTTATGGTAAGTGTACACAACTGTACTATGTTCTTTGTGTTTCACTGTTGCAGTCATCACACTTGGGTGGATTCCCAAAGCTGAAGAGGGGTGGAAGCAGTCAAGAAGAGTTAGGGCTGGCTAGAATGCCCTGCAGGACTGCTGGTGCAAAGCCTGCCCTGCATTTGGAGAAGATAAGCAAATGGTAGTGCTTGGTGAAAGTGTGTACTGAACTCCAGGTAGCAGCTTCCAGGATGTCACTGGTAGGAACTCCCCTGAGAAATGCTGTAGAGGTAGATGTTGCCCTAGTGTAATGTGTTCTGACCCCCAGTGGGGTTGGTTTCCCATGGTGCTTGTAGCAGAAATGGATGCAATGTGCTATCCATTTAGATATTGTTTGCTTAGAAATGGCCTTGCCCTCTGCCCCTGTTGCAAGGCTGACTAGTAATTGGTCTGATTTTCTGAAGGGCTTAGTCCTATCCAGGTAAAATCTGAGCTGTCTGTGCACATCCAAGGAGTGCAGGATCCTTTCCCATTTATTTTGAGGATTAGGGAGAAAGGTTGGCAAATGTATAGATTGATTGAGAGCAACACTGGACACCCCTTTAGGCATAAAGGAAGGGTTTGTCCTGAGAGACCCTGTCAGCATGGAAAATAATGAAGGGTTCCACAGCCATAAGTCCTTGCAGTTCAGACACTCTTCTAGCTGAAGTGATGGCTAGAAGCAATGCTGTTTTCTAAGAGAGGAATTTGAAGTCTCCTGACACTGCAGGCTCAAAGGGTGGAACTGTGAGCTTTTCCAGTACGAAGTTAAGGTCCCAAGCAGGGGTGGGTGCTCTCCTTGGTGGCCTTAAGTTTTTTGTCCCTCTCAGGAACTGTTTGATAAGAGGGTGCGAGAAGAGATGTGGCTCATTGTTGTAATGAGCCGAAATGGCTGAGACATGTATCTTAATGGAAGTGAAGGACAGGCCTTTGTGGAGTAGATCTGCTAAGTAATCCAGGATTAAAGGCAGGGATGGCAGAGTTGTGTCCTCTCCTTTAGATAGACTCCAGGAGCAGTACCTTTTCCACTTATCCACATAGGATTTCCTTGTGCTGGGTCTTCTGGCTTCAAGAATGACATTCAGCACCTGTTTGCTTAGAGCTGCTGGGGTAGTATTCAAGGGATAAGCCAAGCTGCAAGATTTAGGGTTTGCAGTTGCAGATGCAAAATCTGCCCCTCCTGCTGAGAGAGCAGGGTAGGGTACTGGTGTAGGTGCCATAGTGGCATCGATGTCAGGCTGCGCAGGAGTGGGTACCAGTGCTGGCGTAGCCAGTCCTGGGCAATTAGAATTGTCCTCGGTCTGTCCTGTCTTATTTTGATAATACTCTTGGGAGAAGGGGCAGAGGTGGGACTGCATAAATTGAGAGATTTACCCACTGAAAGGATAGGGGTCCACTTTCCAGGCCTTGCTGTGAGGGTCCCTGGTGCAGAATCTGCTGAGCTGGTGGTTGTAGGGGGAGGCAAAAAGGTCCACCTCTGGGGTCCCCCATTTCTGAATCAGAAGGTTGAAGGTGCTGGGCTTTAACTGCCACTCGTGTGGGTCTAGGAGATTTCTACTTAAGTCGTCTGCCATTGAATTTTGTTTGCCTGGCAGGAACTGAGTTTGCAGATGGACGTGCATGTCCAAGGCCATGTTCCACAGGGCCATGGCTAACCTGCAGAGTGGGTAGGAATGGGTTCTCCCCTGCTTGTTGATGTACCACATAACTGTGGTGTTGTCTGTTTTTATTAGAAGTTGTCCTGGAAAGAGTAGGGATCTGAAAGCTGTCAGCGCGTTCTGCACAGCTAGCATCTCTTTTTGGTTGATGTGCAGATGAATTTGACTTGGGCTCCAGTGGCCCTGAATGCATTTGCCGTCCATGTGTGCTCCCCAGGCATAGTCTGATGCGTCTGTGGTTAGGGTCTGGGTGGCATGGGGTTAAGTAAAGGGCAGTCCCTTGTGGTTGCATGCTTCTGCCCACCAAATGAACTCTGTCCTTAGACAGGGTATGATAGGAATGACTGTTTCCAGGTCCTGAGAATGCTGGCACCAAAGACTTTTTAAGTACCATTGAAGTTTCCTCATATGCAGTCTTGCATATGGAATTAGCAGTATACATGAGACCATGAACCTTAGGGCCTGCAGTATTTTCCTTGTGGATAGCTGGGTTCTGGTGGCCATTTGTTTGAAGTAGGCTGTCAGATACACTTGTTTTTCTGAAGTGAGGACTGCCATCTCGGATGCTGTGTTCAAGCTTGCTCCCAGGAATACAATCTTTTGACTGGGTACTGGTTTTGATTTCTTTTCGTTGATGGTGTACCACAGGGAAGTTAGAAGGTTTTTTACAAATGTTAGGTGCTGCAACAGCAATTACTGACTGTCTGCCTGAATCAGGCAGTCATCCAAGTACGGATAAATTTGGATATTTCTCTGCCTGCAGTATGCAATGGCTGGAGCCAGGCATTTTGTCAATACTCTGGGCATAGTGGATAAACCAAAGGGAAGTGCAGAGAACTGATAATGCATAGATTCGGCCCTGAAACGTAGATACTTCCTGTATGACTCCCTTATAGGGATGTGCAGTTAGGCTTCTTTTAAGTCTAGGGTGACTAACCGGGCATCCTTGGCTAGCATAGGTAGAAGCTGTTGCAGGGTAAGCATTCTGAATTTTGGTACCACCAGGAATGTGTTGAAAATTGAAAGATCCAGGACTGGGCACCAACAGCCCTCTTTTCTGGGTACCAGGAAAAGTCTGGAATAGAATCCTTGACCTACCTGTTCCACTGGAACCGGCTGAATGGCTCTGATGGAGAGCATGGATAGGACTTGGTTTTGTGCCTCTGCCCACTGGTTTGGAAGAAGGTCTGGGAACCCTCTTTGGGTTGGCAGTGAGTGGAAGTAAAATTTGGTACCCCTGGGATACAATGTTGAGGACCCATCTGTCTTTTGTGATGGACATCCAATTTTTTGCATGAAGGGCAAGTTTTCCTCCTAGGGGCACAAGCAATTGGGCAGCAGTGGGGAGTGGAGTAGAGAAGTCATTGTGAGTTTTTTCTGTAAGGAGGTGGCTTACCACTCCCTGCTTTGGGGGTGGGGGCACTCCATTGCTTAGATCTCTGCATAATACCCAGAGACTGTAGTCTGAGTGGTCTGTTTCCCTTGGGTCTGGTTTGAGATGGCCTGGAGGGGGCTGGAAAGGACCAGTGTTTGGAGGGGCAATGCCTAGTGAATCTAGGAAGGTGCACTTGTAAGAATTCTTTAACAGTATACATAGACTTAGCTTTTTCTTCCATCTTTTAAGAACCTTTTCTGCTTTGGTGCCAAACAAACTGTCCTTGTTCAAAGAAGTGTCTAGTAACTTTGATTTGACATGGTCTGGCAAGGTCTGCTCCTTGAGCCAAGCATGTCTTCTCAGTACAGAACCAATTACTGCTGCCCTGCAAGATGCTTCTAGGGCATCAAAGCCACACTGCAAAGTATGCTTGTTGACTTGGCTTGCAGAGTGCATAAGCTCCTGCAATTCTTTATTTTCTGCACCGTCTGTAAAGGTTGCTACTTTTTGTTTAATAAGTTCCATAATATGTTGCTGGTACTTCAGCATGTGAAACTGACAATTCAATGCCCTAATGGCAAGAGTTGCAGAGGTATATACCTTCTTACCCCATCTGTCCAAAGCTCTGGAATCCCTGTCCGATGGGGTGGGATTCTTGGCTGTAGTTGCCTTGATACCTTTAGGCCCCTGGAAAATGATCTCTGGGTCAGCAGTTGGATTCTTGAAAAAAAAAATTGTGAGGATCAGGTACTCTGTAGTACCTGTCTGGTTTCCTAGGGGCAGGGGGTAAAGTATCAGGAGTAAGACTGGATTCCATAAAAATATCATCAACAACTTCCAGGACTGGGGGGGTAAAGGCCTGTGCTGTGGCAAATCTAGAAATTCTCTGAGTCTCTTTTTGGACTGAGGATAGTCTTGGCATTCCCAGTGGAAATGGCTCTCTTAAAGTATGTAAGGTTTCACCAAAAGAAAAATCCTCTGGAGGGGAGGCAGAGGGAATGGATTCCTCTTCATCTGAATCCTCATAAGTAGGTAAGGGCATGTCTTCATAATCAGATACCTCAGAGTCATCGGACAACTGGTCTGTTGAAGCTGCAGGGGAATGGTCTCCTTTTCACTTAGCAGGGGAAGGTTGACTTCCCCTAATCAGCAAAATAAGGTCTTCTGCCATTCTAAGCATTTGTCGTTGTGGCAAGGGAGCAGGTGCATGCGCTTTGGTCATCAGTTTTCTAGGCGTAGCGCATACTCTTGGCCTTAGAAACTCTGTAGCTTTAGATAAAAATGAAGTTGTCGGTTTGATTCGAACATCAGTAGTGCGAAGTACAGTTGTGTACACTTACCATATATGTAGATGTTTGAGTGTATTCACTGTAGCAGTCATCACATTTGGGTTATCTGATTGCAGTAGCCCTCAGTCGGCCTGATTAACAAAGTCTTGGGTCCTGCTTCGGTTGCTGTCTCTTCTTCCATGACGTCAGGTAGTCAGGGGTATAAAACATGCAGCCGACGCCATTACATCAGTTTTTCTTGCCCCAGATGTCAGGTGCCCCCATAATGGGAAGCAATAAAATAAAAATAAATATATACAAGGATATACCTCCAATAAAAAAGCAAATACACCAAGAAGCTTTTACGTATAGTAAAGGAGAGTAGCGGTATAGCCAAGAAAAGTCAGGGGGCTGGAGGGAGGGTAACCAGGACTGTAACAGTGAATACACTCGAACATCTACATTTATGATAAGTGTATACAACTGTATTATGTTCTTCATGTTTCACTGTTGCAGTCATCACATTTGGGTAGATTCCCAAAGCTAGGGATGGGAGGAGGAATTTAAATAGCATTAGGGCCAGCTATAAAGCCCTGCAAGACTGCACTGGCAAAGCCAGCTCTGCATTTAGAGAAAATTGGCAAATGATAATGCTTGGTGAAAGTATGTACAGAACTCCAGGTAGCAGCTTCTAGGATGTCCCTGGTAGGGACACCTCTGAGAAAGGCTGTAGAGGTAGATGCAACCCTGGTTGAATGGGGTCTGATCCCCTGTGGGATAGGTTTTCCATGTTGCTTATACCAGAAATGAATGCAATGGCCTATCCATTTAGAAATGGTTTGCTTTGAAATAGTCTTCCCCTCTGCCCCTGCAGCAAATGCCACTAGCAGTTGTTCAGATTTCCTTTGAGGTTTAGTCCTGTCCAAGTAAAATCTAAGTTGTCTGTGCTCATCTAAGGAGTGCAGTATCCGTTCCCCCTTGTTCTGTGGATTAGGAAAGAAGGTTGGAAAATGAATGGACTGATTAAGAGCCATGCTGGATACCACCTTGGGCATGAAGGAGGGATTGGTTCTGAGGGACACCCTGTCCGCATGAAAGATGATGAAAGGCTCCACTGCCATAAGGGCCTGTAATTCAGATACCCTTCTTGCTGAAGTGATTGCTAAAAGGAAGGCTGGTTTCCAAGAAAGGAATTTTAAATCTGCACTACCAGCTAGCTCGAAAGGAGGAAGAGTGAGTTTCTCCAATACAAAGTTAAGGTCCCAGGCAGGAGTTGGGGCTCTCCTGGGTGGTCTTAAATTTTTGGCCCCTCTGAGGAACTGCTTGAGCAGTGGATGAGAGAAGAGGGGAGGTTCTGTGTTATAATGAGCTGAAATGGCTGAGGCATGAATTTTGATGGAGGAAAAAGAAAGGCTCTTGTGAAGCATCTCAGTTAAGTATTGTTGAATCTGAGGCAAGTTGGGCACTGCTGTGCTCATCCCTTGAGATTTATTCCAGGCACAGAATCTTTTCCATTTTTCAGCATAAGATTTTCTAGTACTAGGCCTCCTTGCCTCTAAAATGATATCCATCACTGGTTTACTGAGGGATGGTAAAGGAGAGATTAGGTAATTAGCCAGGCTGCTAGGTTCAGGGTTTGAAGCTGAGGATGCAGAATCTGGTTCTCCTGCTGAGACAACAGGGTAGGTGTCTGAGGCAGGTGCCATGGGGCCAACAGTGACACACCGCGCAAGAGAGGGTACCAGTGTTGGCGTGGCCAGTCTGGTGCAATCAATATCTTCCTTGATTTGTCCAGTTTGATCTTTAGTAGTACTTTGGAGAGGAGAGGCAGAGGAGGAAAGGCATAAACTGATAGGTTTTTCCAGCTGAAGGACACAGCATCCACTTTCCAAGCTTTTTTGGGGGGAGTCCTTGTGCAACATTTGTCTAATTGGTAGTTCTGAGGGGAGGCAAACAGGTCTATATCCGTGCTCCCCCATTTGTTTGTCAACATGTTGAAAGTCTTTGGTTCCAGTTTCCACTCATGTGGGTCCATGAGGTTTCTGCTTAGTCCGTCTCCCATTGTATTTAGTTTTCCTGGCAGGAACTGAGCTTGTAGATGCACTTGGTAGCTCAAGGCTGTGTTCCACAGTGCCATGGGTAGTCTGCAGAGGGGATAAGAATAGGTACCCCCCTGCATGTTTATGTACCACATAACAGTGGTGTTGTCCGTCTTTACCATTAATTTTCCTGGAAGAATGTACAAAATCCTCATAAGTAGGTAAGGGCTTGAAGACTGTCAGAGCATTCTGTACAGCTAACATTTCTTTTTGATTAATATGCAGGTGCATTTGACTTAGGTTCCATTTCCCTGAATGCACTTCCCTGCCAGGTGAGCCCCCCATGCATAGTCTGATGCATCTGTTGTTAGGGTTTGGGCAGCAGGGGGTAGAGTGAATGATAGTCCCTTGTTTTGGTGGCAGGCCTCTGCCCACCAAAGAAACTCTAACCGTAGGCAAGGTATGATAGGAATCATTGCTTCTAGATCCTGAGAATGTTGACACCATAGGCTTTTTAGATACCATTGTAGTTTCCTCATATGTAGTCTTGCATATGGAATTAGAAGAATGCAGGAGGCCATGAACCCCAAGGCTTGCAGTATTTGCCTTGCAGATAGCAAGGTTTTTGTGGCCACTAGTTTGAAGTAGGTTGTCAAATGAATTTGTTTCTCTGGCATGAGGAAAGCCATCTAGGAAATTGTATTCAAGCTTGCTCTGAGGAATATAATTTGTTGACAGGGTACTAGGTGAGATTTATTTTCGTTTATGGTGTACCCCAGACAAGTTAGCACCCTTTGTACAAAAGCCAGATGATTCAAAAGTATTTCCTGGCTTTCTGCCTGAATTAGACAATCGTCCAGGTATGGGTATATTTGAATATTTCTTTGCCTGCAAAATGCATTGACTGGAGCTAGGCCCTTTGTGAATACCCTGGGCGCAGTAGATAAGCCAAAGGGCAGTGCAGAGAACTGATAGTGCATGTAGCCTGCTTTGAAGCATAGGTATCTTCTGCAATATTCCCTGACTGGGATGTGGAGGTATGCTTCCTTTAAATCGAGTGTTGCCAACCAGGCATCTTTGCCTAGCATAGGAAGCAACTGGTGAAGAGTTAGCTTCTTGAATTTTGGAATCACCAAAAAGATGTTTAAAGTAGACAGGTCCAGGATAGGACGCCATGAATTACCTTTTCTGGGTACCAGGAAAAAGTCTTGAGTAGAAACCTTATCCCTTTTTCTCGTCTGGTACAGTCTGAATAGCCTTTATGTTTAAGAGAGAGAGAGCACTTGGTTTTGAGCTTCTGCCCACTGATTTGGGGGTAGATCTGGCCAACCATTTGGGGTTGGAAACATGTGGAATTGAAATCTGTATCCTTGGGAAACTATATTTAAAACCCATTTGTCCTGGGTAATGAGTTCCCAGTTTTTTGCATGTAGAGCAATCTTTCCCCCCAAAGGGGCGGTCAGTTGGGAAGTGCTTGGAAGTTTTAAAGTTAAGTCATTGAGACAGTTTACCATAGGGGGGAGTTTTACTACTCCCAGATTTGGAAGTGGGGGCCCCCCACTGCTTAGTCCTGTGAGTACCCTGGGACTGAAGCCTGGGTGCTCTGCTGGATCTGGCTTTGGAATGAGAAGGCCTGGAAAAGGCAGGAAAGGACTAATTCTTAGAGGGCCAATGCCTACTAAATCTTGGAGGTTGTACTTGTAAGAAATCTTTAACAGTTTGCATAGATTTAGCTTTTTCCTCCATCTTTTTTGTTGCCAAACAGGCGGTCCTAATTTAAGGGAGCATCCAGTAATTTAGCTTTAACATGATCTGGCAAAGATTGCTCCTTAAGCCAAGCATGCCTTCTAAGTACAGACCCAGTGACAGCAGCCCTGCAAGATGCCTCTAGTGAATCAAAACCACATTGCAAAGTATGTTTTCCAACCTGTTCAGCAGAATGCATTAAATCCTGTAAATCCTTATTTTCAGCACAATCAGGAATCAACATCATTTTCAGTGTAAGCAATCCAATAATATGCTGCTGATACTTAAATATGAAACTGGCAATTTAGGGCCCTGAGGGCCAAGGTTGCAGAAGTATATACCTTTTTACCCCATCTATCCAGCACCCTGGAGTCTCTATCAGAGGGGGTAGGATTTTTGGCAGTAGTAGCTTTAATGCCCTTGGGTCACTGTGAAATGGGCTCAGGATCCGCAGTAGGATTTTTGAAAAGGAACTTGTGAGAGTAAGGAACCCTGTAATATCTATCAGGTTTTCTGGGAGCAGAAGGTAAAGAGTCAAGGGCCAAGCTAGATTCCAAAAAGGCATCATCAACAATGTCTAATATGGGAGGGATAGCTAAAGACCTGTGCTGGGGCAGGAGTAAGAAATCCCTAGGCCTCTTTTTAGAATCAGAGAAATCCTGACTTTCCCAATGAAAATGCTCCCTAACAGTATGCAAGGTTTCACCAAAAGAGAAATCCGCTGGGGGGGCAGAGGGAATAGAGTCCTCAGCATCAGAATCCTCATAGGTAGATAAGGGTAAATCCTGGTCATCAGAGGAAACAGAAATGTCAGAATCCTGGTCAGAAGTATCATAAGCAAACTCAGTCCTAGGTCTCTTAGAGGGGGAAGGTTGGCTTCCCCTGATTAAAGTAATAAGGTCTTCAGCCATTCTTATCATTTGTTTTTTAGGCATAGAGGCCTGACCATGCAGTCTGGGCGTCGGTTTTCTAGGCATGGTTTGAGTTTTAGGCCTTGAAGAAGAAGATGACTTCGGTTTAATATGCAAGTCAGTAGGCCTGAATACACCCCCAGAAGCCGGTGCCTGCACAGCGGCTCCGGACCCATCCAAGGTAGAGACATCCGCAAGTTCCACAGTTGAAGCATCTCTTGGCATACAAGATAATTGCATCCAAATGGGTCTCAGTAGAGCCCTGGGAATCTGAAGTAGCAGGTATCAGGGGCTGCGAAAGAGCCTCACTGAGTACCGGTGAACTGGTGACTGGCTTAGGAGAAGTGTTGCCGGCAGCTTTGGAGCTAGGCGGCCGGTCTCTGTCTTTATCTTTGCGTTTTTTCGGAATGTCGGTAGTCGGATGGCTTACCGAAGACATATCTGGATAATTGAACCGAGCACCAAAATATTTAGAAGCGAAAATATACCGACGACGGATAGTTCATTGTTTAAATAAGGCACAAAACCGACAGCGAGGGACGTCGTGGTCAAGACCTAGGCACGGAATACAGTACGAATGAAAATCTTTATGACTTCTTTGCTTTCCACAAGAAATACAATTATTTACTTTTACTTGCATCGGTTTAGAGCAAGAAAAATTTTCCCCAATGGGGTACTTAGCTTTAAGTTGAAGACTTCGGTTCTGAAACTCGAAAACGAAAATTTCAGGAGTCGGCCGACCGGCACTTGCGAACTGCTTCTGCTTCGGGCACTGCACAGCATGGAAGACTGATGTAATGATGTCGGCTGCATGTTTTATAACCCTGGCTACCTGACGTCACGGAAGAAGACACAGCAACCGACGCAGGACCCTGTTAATCAGGCCGACTAAGGGCTACTGCAAGCATATAATGCAAATGTGATGACTGCAATAGTGAAACACGAAGAACATCTTCCTCAGAAGCCAGTGCCTGCTCAGCGGCTCCACACCCATCCAAGGTAGAGACATTCGCAGTTTCCATAGTTGAAGAAGAGTCTTGCAGCATACCAGACTCCAAATGGGTCTCGGTAGAGGCTTGCAAATCCACTTAAGTGGGCATCAGGGGCTGCGAAAGCACTTCACTGAGTACCGGTGAACTGGCGAAAAGCTTAACGGAAGCGTCATCAGCAGCTTTGGACCTGTGCGGTCTGTCTCTGTCTTTATCCTTACTTTTTTGGAATATCGGTAGTCGGATGGCTTACCGAAGCCATTTTGAAATACGGTGATCGAGAACAAAAGAATTTAGTGACAATGAGAGCCTGACGACAAATGGTTTGGGCGTTGAACAAGGCACAAAACCGACAGCGAAGTACGTCATGGTCTGGGCCTAAACAGGTGACACAGTAAGAATTCAAAGCTCTGTGTGGTAATTGCTTTCCATAGGCAAGACAATTGTTAACTTTCTCTGACATCTGTTAGAGCACGAAAAAAGGATCCCTAACGGGGTACTTAGCTTTAGAAGATTTCAGGATTATTCAATTCATAGATGAAAACTCAGGTAGCGGCCGACCGGCACTTGCAAACTGCTTCTGCTTCGGGCTCCTTGGCAAGAAAGACTAATGTAATGGTGTCGGCTGCCTATTTTTATATCCCTGACAACCTGATGTCAGTCCTGGAGTGACAGCAACCGACGCAGAAATACTAAGTCTCTGGCATTCGGGTCGACTGAGGGCTACCTGCAGGCAGATAACCCAAGTGTGATGACTGCAACAGTAAAACACGAAGAACATCATGCCTTTATTTTGTTAAAAAAATACTCATTTAATGGCCTGACAATGTTTCATCTATTTGTACTTCAGGTTCAGAATTCTGAACATCCATTGGCACTTTGATTCTTAATTCTTGACCTCCATTTTGTCCTTGGCCATGCTGGCTGCAAGTACACTTTGTTTTTCCTAGGGCTTTAAAACATTAATCTACCGTATTTACTTGGGTTTAATTCTTCCTGGCTATTTTATCCTATAATTTACATTGCTTACTTTCTTGAGCATTTCATATTACCTTGCTGCCCAGCCAGGAATTAATTCACCGCTGTAGGAGCTAAGATTAATATTTTGTCACTTGTAAGAACACTTCTAAATCTAGCATTCTGTTCTTTCTATACTGCATGGCTAGCTGAAGGCTGATTACAGTGTTTTCTAATAACAGGCAGGACAGTGACCAGTCTTTGTTGTAATTCTGAAATATGGACAATAACACTCTTAAAGGGGACAGTCTATTTTTCTAAAGTATCTGTATATATCCAGAATTCCTCTGGACTGTCTTCCATATAAAATGGTCTAAAGCCAGTAGAGGACTGGTGAACTTCCCTGTTCCCTGACAGCAAACATAAGATAAGGTAAAAGATATTCCCAGTTTTCTCCTCCTTATCCTTAAATTTTCCTAATGTCACTTTCAGAGTTTTATTAAAGGAATGAAGAAGCCCCTAATTTTAGGGGATGGAACTTGGAAGTACAGACCTGTTTGGTTTTAAAAAATCTGCAAGAGTTCCTTCATGACCATTGGCATAAATGGTGTTCTTGGTTGCTTAGAATCTTTTTTTTTATTATTCACTACAGAATACCTATACAAGGGCACTGGGAATAGCTTAATATTAAGACTATGAAAACATCTGAATATTAGAACATTTGAATGACATCAGACATTATAAGAACACCAATGCTCTTGCACAACACATTTATAATCATGGAGAAGAGCATTTCTTTAGGTTTTTAGTGCTAGAGCTAGTTTTTGATAGATTCAGGAGTGGGGATCTGAAGAATTCCACAGAAAGAAGCAAGTTAAAGTTGATTTTGCAGCTACAAGCACATATTCAACCAGGATTAAATGGACAAGTTTCTTTAAAAGCTGTGTTAAAGTCCCATCCCCTTAAACACTGAAGTGAATGAGACTTTATGTATGCAAGTAGGGGTGTACTGGTATCTGTTTGCTGACTGGCTATTAATTAAATGGGTGTTTTAATCATTTTTGTTTGAGTTCTGGATTTAATTTGTGTCTTTTGGCTTTTCCCGGTTAGGGGTCGCCACAGCGGAACTCTGGTCCGCTAATGACTGGTAGTGGATTTTTACGTACCGGGTTACCAGCCCTGACGCACAACCTTCAACGAAGGCATGCCCCCATTCACGTATGCCTCCACACAGAAGACGCTCTAGCTGAGAATCGAATGGGACAACGTCTTGCTATGAGGCAACAACACTACAGCAGCACCACCACCGCAGTTGGTTCTGGATTTAATATGTTGACTAATTACGACATAACTCATGTGAAGTTGGACCATTGGTGTATTAGATTTTAAATTTCTTTATATAACTTGTTTTGTCTTTTATTGTATTTTTATGGTCTGAAGAAGCAGTGGGTACACCGTGAAAGTGCCTACCTTTTTCTTCTACGTTAAAGTCTGTGGAGCTTTTATGGACTAACATGGTCAGATTATTTCATTAGTGCTTCCCTTAAAACTCACTCCTCCTCCTGTACATTATTCCACATGTACTGTTCCTACACTTTCTATGTATTTCTATGTAATTACCTCCATCCCTTTTCTAAAGATCCCTCTTCATGTTTTTTTACCTCTTTTTTACAATATTCATTACTTCAAATACAATTGGTTTAGCCTTTGATATCCATTTTCTAGTAACTGTTTGTTAAAAAGAAAATCAAGCAGAATTAAACTTAATATGTCTAGGCAATTCACAGCCTGTGCCACAACTCAAAATAATTATTTCCTTGGTTACAGCCATTTGCTCACCCAATATTTCTGACAAAGTACTCTGCAGGGAATTTTTTAAATCTGCAAACTCAGTTTCACTTCCAAAACATAAGTTTCCATTTACTGTTTTCTTCCCCATCACATAGCCAACATTTGCTGTCCACTGAGGAAAAATTCTTTGACGTCTGCTTGGGGTATAAAAATACCTATGCAAACACTTCCAAGCAAAGATCCTAAACTTTCTGGACTTTGTTGCATACTTGGGAGCCATACATATGTCCTCCCAATGTTTTTTTGTGAAATGATTTTCCAATCTTTCTTCCCTATTTTTCTAACCTCCTCTGATTGACTGTTAAGGTTACGTGATATTTTATTTGGCCTACTAATTATCCCTTTTTAACAGCAGCTTCTCTTCTAGATTCAGCGAAAAACCTCTACTAGAGCAGGTCTTTCACTTAAGATTCCCATGTCCCTTTCTGTATGCCTATACACTGGTATCAATCCCTGGTAATTAAGGCAGTCTCTAGCCTGTAATCCAAGTGTCGTCTTGACCTCATCCTACTCTGGTACTTGTTCCCAATATCTTTGTTCCTTTGCCAGTTTTTTCCAGTAAATACATTTCAGTCCCCTCTTGCCTTTTTTCTGTACCCATACTTGCTGTTACCCTATTGGCAAAATTTCCTTTCTCTGTTCTCATGTTGGCTTAGTTCTTAGAATATTTCTCTACTTTATAAATATAATATACTGCATGATTGTTATTATTCTCTTTTAAGCAACTGCATCCAAAAAGACACTCCCTCTCTATTTCCTACACATGCCCGCTGCTTCATCATCATCCCTTTCTTTTTTGAATTATAACTTGCTGCTTGTGTTAGGTATCTTAGCCTTAACTGTGTAGCTCTAAAATATTCCTCCAAATTAGGTAATCCTAAATCATCTTGTTCTATTGGAAGAATCAGCCTATCCCACTTAACTCTTGCTCTCTTCCCCTTCCAGATAAATTCCTTCAACTCTATCAATTAATGCCCACAACTTCTCCTCTGGCTGATAAAATATGCCTGACCTCTATATAAAACTAAAAGGACTAAAAGTATTTTTAACTGCTTGTATTTTACTATCCCTAACCATAAACAAGAGATTCCACTTTCTAAGTTTTTGTATTATATTTTTAGTCTCTTCCCACATATCATAAGCTGCCATTACAGAAGCCTTTTTAATCCATACTCCTAAAAACTTCAAGTTATCATGTCGCCATAAATATGGGTACTGTTGAACAAATTCATGTGTGGGTACATAAAACAAAGGCTATATCTGTAAATTATGTTAATTAATTTTATATTTGGTGCAGCGGTTAGCGTTGCCAGCTCACAGCAAGAGGTTCTCCGGTTTGATCCTCGGCTGGGGCGCCTTTTGTGTGGAGTCTGCATGTCCTCCCTGTGGTCGCATGGGTTTCCTCCGGGTGCTCCAGTTTCCTCCCACATCCCAAAGACGTGCTCCAGGTGGATTGGACACTCAAAATTGGCCCTAGACGTGAGTGTGTGCATGTGTGTGTGCCTTCTGTGGAAGGTTGGGCACCGGGCTGGCAACTCAACACAGTAAAACTCCACTGCTAATCATGAGTGGACAGGTGATCCGCTGTGGCGACCCCTAACTGGGAAAAGCCAAACGAAGAAGAAGAATTTTATATCCTGGAAAGACTTGAAACTGTCCCAAAATATTCCACAACACTGAGATGCCCTTTTCTACATTTATCATGTACAAAATAATATCATCTGCAATTAAAGCCAACTTTTCTTGATTACCTTGAACTTCTGAGTCTCTTATTTTCCTTGTCAGTGGCTCTAAATATAAAGCAAATAACAAAGGGGAAAGAGGGCATCCCTGCCTGGTTCCTCTATGCAAACACAATCTATCTCCTTGCCTCTGATCCTTCACATTTCCTCCTAATTAACCTTATTATAGTATCAGGGAATTCAAATGTTTCCATTGCCCTACTCATAAAATCCCAGCTTACTCTGTCAAATGCTTTCTTTGCATCAAGATCCATTGACAACAGTGATATTTTCTTACATTCTGATTCTCTCTGCATCATCGTCTTAGTAATGTTGTCCTCCTTTCCACAAAACCACAATGATCCCCATCTATCAATTTTGACAAGACCTTTGCCATTTGTTTAGCTAGTATAGACATAAAACACTTTATAATCATGGTTTAAAATTGAAATGGGTCTATATGAAACTGAGTCTGATGGGTACTTACTGTCTTTAGGCAATACAGCCACCAGAGATGCTGGTGCTTACCTGCCTTTTAAGATGCTGTTAAATAAAATCTTCCAGATCTTTATCACTTTCTTCCCTCCTCACTTCCAAACTTCCACAGGAACATCATCTCTTCCTGTAAACTTTCCTGCAGATTGACTATACATAACCAATTTTTATCTCATCTCCTCCTATCTTAACTGTTAGTTGTTGAACCTCGTTTATTTCTAACCCTGGCATAATTATGGCTTCTGTAAATATTTCCATTTGTCCTCTTTCAAATTTCCAAATTTCCCTTTATACAAATGTTCATAAAATTTCTGGAATATCTCTAATACCTGTACAGGATTTCTGGTTCTTGTTCTTGTTATAAGTTCCTTAAGTTTGGCAACAACCCTTTCTACTTTCTATTACCTAAGTTGCTGTGCTAAAAGCTTTTGTGCTCTGGAGTTGGTATCAGGAACAGTTGCTTAACAGCAAGCGTTCTAAACTCATGCATATTTTCCAGATATTCCCTTATTCTCTTTTTTGCATTCTACATTTGGGACTCTTCTCATTTTGTGGGATCCCCCTTATTCTCAAAAATGTTACCTTTTTCAGCCCCTCTAAGTAACCCCCATTACTTTTTAACCATCTCTCGTTTTCTTTTACTTCTATCCTATTTTTAAACTCCAATTTCATTTCATCCCACTGACTAGCTATAACTTCAGAAAGAATTTCTATCTTCCCTAATAATTCTAAAATTATTTCCACTACACATTCCTTAAATTCCTTTCTTTTTAACAGGTAGGTGGGGAAGCACCAGTGTCTCATTTTTATTTCATTAACCTGTGTTTTATCTAAGCTGTTATTGGCACATGATCTGAAATAGTTATTGGATGTGTGTCAAAGTTTTTAATTAAATCCGCATGTTCCAATGAAACACAATTTCTGTCTAGTCTCAACCAGTTATTGTACCTTGGGGAATAATATGTAAATTCTCTCCAAGTTCCTATCACTGAATTATTGTCTTCCATATCAAATGTTTTCATAAACTTCTTCAGAAATCTACTCTCTTTTTCATATCTTTTTCTTCTATGTCCCCCTGTTACATCCCCACTACTGGCAAACAAATTACAGTCCCCACCTATGAATAATATTTCCTCCTGAAAGCTGATTATCTCTCTCAAAAATTTCTTAAGCTACAAAATAGTAGTTTTTGGAGGAATAGAAATACACATCAGCATAATTCTCCTGCCTTGCAAGTAACCCCTTACCACCACAAATCTGCCATTACTGTCTTTTTTTATTTCTTCTCCTATCGCTATTGGAGACCCTCTAGCAATTAGTATAAATTACTCCCCTTTTCACTTGTCCCTAATATACTGCTGAATATCCATTCTAAAATCCTTTCTTTGTCAAATTCACATGTTCACTTCTTTCCAAATGCGTCTCCCATGGCATTGCTATTTGTACTTTGCATTTCATAGCAATAATTTAATACTCATTCCTTTTTGTCTGTACCTGCAAGGCCATTTATGTTCCAGGATAATATGAATAGCACAGCCATTAAGATAAAAAGCTGTTGTTCCAACCTATCATACATGTCAGTTTTGAATGTGTATTTCCCACTTTTGGGTTACATGCATGCACTAGTTGGCAGGCTGATCTTTTATACAGTTGTTTCTTCTTATCTCCATTTGAACCAATGTCACACTTTCAAGACTTTTTGTTTTAACAACAACAACCCTCAAACATCAAACTAAATACATTTTCAGGACACTCTCATGCCCTGTTAACTTAGAATAAACACACAAAACTATACACATTTGCAAATAATGAACGTTTAACCCTCCAGATAGGAACAATTGCCCCGAATTGACAGCTGCACTCACAGGCATTACCTAACTTAAAATGAAAGTTACCTACGCTAAAGTAAATGCTACAGCCTGTGTTCCCACTTACACTGATTGACGTCTGTTCTTTTATCTCTTTTCCCCTCCTGGATGTGAAAAACAGCTTGTATATTTTCAGAAAACAACCCGCGGTGGTGGTGCTGCGGGAGCGTTGTCACCTCACAGTAAGACGCTGTCCGGTTCGATTCTCAGCTAGAGCGTCTTCTGCGTGGAGACATGCGTGAATGGACGTACCTTCGTTGAAGGTTGTGCGTCAGGCCTGGCAAGCCGGTACGTAAAATTCAACTGCCAATCATTAGCGGACCGGAGTTCCGCTGTGGCGACCCCTAACTGGGAAAAGCCGAAAGACACAAACAAACATTAACTTTTAGCCCTAAGAAAATGTGCACTGGCTATGTTTAAGTAAAACTAAATTTTATACTGTTCTATTAAATGTATTAAAGTATCATGGATACTAGGAAGGCTGCTAGCTCTTATTCACTTCCCATAATTTCAAATGTATTTTTCATTGAACTGCTTGCCATTTTATGTTGAAATGATGCACTTACCAAAATTATGGAATTTTGATCCTGAATTTTCATATTACACATTAGAAATAGAAGCTCCCACTAAGTTTTTCTACTGCATCAAATGAGACTTATTGCAGCACATCATTTAATGTAACTTAGTCCTATTCCACTACTAAGAATTGCTGCTTGATGGTCTGCTCTGTATAGCTGAACTTATACTATGCCATGACAGTTTTTTTTCATTCACTGCATCTGTGTTCTTTCACTTACGAAACCTGTTAAGAGGCATGCATTACCAATGCCCACTCAAAATAAAGAAAGAATGTAGTTTTGGACATCTAAAAGAGCACACTATAGACATTCCACTCATTTTAATTGAGGCTTAGGAATCAATTAAACATTTCCAGCTTTAAATGTGGTATTCATAATAACATACCTATGAGTCATTGCTGACTCTGCTGTCATGAATCTTCAGTGTGAGTGTGTTTTACTGCCGTGAATTTCATCTCAGTGTAATGTATTGCGAGAACCTGTGGTATGCTTTTTGGGGGTTTCCCCTTTTCTTCACTGCAGACTGACCGTGAAATTGGTATATATAATTTTTGAGGGTGTGTGTGGGGGGGGAGGGGTTTGCCTTTCTGAAATTTTTTTTCTGTTTTTATAGGTTTTTTTGAATTACCATTTTCAAAATAATACTTTAGGTAAACAGTGAGTTGAAAAAGGTATTGTCAAAGTTTTGTAGGTAAAATGTTAATAATCTAAACAATGACATTCTTTCACTGTGTTTCCCAAATACATAATCAATTTAAGTTCTTAAGTTGAGATCTCTGACTTGGACTATCAGTACTCTCTTCAAAGAAAGAAATTAATTAAGGCGCTCAAAAGGCTAATCACACCACTGACGATTAGAATTGGAGTAACAGTGGTATAAGCTCTGTTACTAATAACATTTACAAAATTATTGTCAAAGAACAGAGCAACTTTATTAACAGGTCATAAAAAACAATACCTTTTCCCTTTCTTTCTTTTTCCTTTTGGCTTTTTTTCTTCACCCTTTTTTCTTTTCACTTTTTCTTTTGGAAGGACATTGTTGTGCATTTTGGTCTAGAGAAAATACAGTTGGAATTTGAAGAGCTTAAAACATGGTCTATAAATATTATTTTGCTGATATACACTTACTGCAAGCAATGTTACATAATAAATAAAGATCTAGAAGTCTTATTTGTCATGTGTTAGTCATATGTAACACTTCAACATCAACAAAATTACCAGTTCTATAAACATGCACATGCTTTTAATTTACAGTTTTTACTACTTGTCTGCCAAAGAATATCAGCAATAACCTGAAAAGAAAAAGTATCAACAAATAAAATCTAAGTCTATCTAGTAAACCCACTTTCTTAACTACTACTAACTATTCCTTACACATTTCTTTTTTTCATCGGGTCAGGTTATCCTTTGAATTTCTCTGCTCCATGTCTCTTCTTGCCTTCCCTAACTAGACATCTAGGCTTCCTTTTGGGGACAATGTCACTAAGAACTAGTATAACCATTACAGAATGGGGAAACCAACAAGCAGTTAGTCAGCAGATGAAATAAGCAAAGATATTTGTTTAAAGGTAAAGCAAAGACTACACAAACATATTCTCTGGAAGTGAGCCCTGTTGCTACTTTAAGTTTAAATTGCAAATGAGAAGTAGTGAAAGGTGGCAAAGTTTATAAGTCAGAGATTTTTATAATAATCTACAAAAGTATCTTTGTCCTGTTCAAATTAGCATCTTGCTGTTTAAATGTCATTAGCAAACACAAGATGGAAGCAAGCTGTAGGTCCTACCCCAGAACACCAAAGTATACAACTGTTCTTTACAAGAAAGTACTCATAAAATACAATCAATGTTCTAAGCCAGCCATTTACAGCATGTCACATCAGTAGAGAAATATGTGCAAATGCCAAATTGTAGTCATACCAAGGTAGCAAAAGAGTTGGGGTAGATCAGTGTATGAAACCAATTCCTTTGATGTAGTTCCTTAAAGGAAAACTCTACCTTCTCCCACAGTTTAACTCAACTCTTAGGTTGCTTTTATCCTGAAAATATGATTCCAGTACTGTGTAGGTACCTGAAACCTGCTTATACTTTATAAAACTTTCATTTCCTCACTTTGGTAGCAAAGGGAGGGAAAGGCCACCCACTTTTTTTTTTAAGTTCAACTTCTCACATAAGTTGCAGAGGAATTTGTCTACACCTGCATGACATACCACAAACACAGACACAGTGAAATGTGTAGTTAGGAGCTCAGCATACAGTAAACAAGACAGAGAGGTGTGAAACTGTTTTCCATTGTCTTTATTACAGACAGGAAGAGAACTTACATGGATTCACAGCTGCTTACAATGTAGCCATGCCTTTCACAGGATCATATGAGGTTACCAGGCTAAAGGCCCTGGAGCCCTTACAAGCCTAGCCAAGAGTTTATCCCCAAAAAGAAACCTCAGTCAGCACCTGTTGCCCCTGTCAATGAGGGACACTGGTGGAACCCATGGGGACAAATCTGTGGTTTCCCATCCACTCAAAGTTGCGCTTGAAGATGGTCAGTGAGGTACTCTGTTTGACGTGTATGGGAAGTCTATTCCAGAGACTGGGGCAGCCTCTAGGAGACAAACTCATCTCTCCAGCAGGTTTTGTTGATGCCGCATATTAGTTTCAGGCCTTTCGAGTGGTTAGTACATGAGGAATTAGTCTTATCAATCTGGAGCATCTCTAGTACGGAAGGGCCAAGATTGCCTTGTAGGCGAGACACAAATCACCTCTGAACGATCTGTACGATACCAAGTAGAGTGATACTGATTTGAGCCTGTCCGCATAGGACAGGTGTGTTGGTAGCAAAACAATGCAATGAGATCACTCAATGATTCAAAGGCAGTTGTCACCTCTTTTGACAAATTTACATAAGCAGCATCACCGTGCTGAAATGCTAACCTTTAAACTTTAAATGTTTGTTATTTATACTACTTTACATTTTAATATGACTTGAATGTCATATCAAATATGTCTGTGGCATTTAGAGAAAAATCCGAAAATGTTTTTTCTTGTAATTCTTATAAACTATCAGCGCATTTACTAAAGTGTAGGGGGAGGGGCTGTCAATTTGGCCTGGAGTACAAAAATATACTTTGATCAAAGGCCTGCAGTTTAGCATCTCTTTTGTTTGCAGCTGTATAATTCCTTAGTACACTATAAAACAAGCCCTGAAACACACACAAATGACAATCATTCAAGAAATAAAAGAAGCAGTCCTGTTACTGACAGTACAGTGACTGACACTAATTCCATTACATGTCAATGGAATGGGAATTCACCACTACTTTCTTATGTCTAGCATGACTCATATAAAGCAGACTTGAAATGTATTATGGGAAAGAGAAAGGCTTGAAGAAAAATAAGATCACATTGATATGTCAAGCCCCATTGACAACAACTTTGCGGAAAATATTAAAATTCTATTAGAAGCAGTCAGCATTGCTAAAATAATTCATAAAACAGACAAAGGATGAAAAATAGATTTTTTTAGTTCTAAGGCAGAGTTTTATTTTAATCAGATGTAAATAATTTTGAATAGTCTATAGTTAGGACTGTATTGAAAGAAAAAAGTCTACCATCTCCAAGCCAGCTACAGCCTGTGTAGGAGCACTATTCAACACTGAATACACTTGTATGTCATATTACGATGACTTAGAAGCTAACATTTAGAGTGCTGAAGATTGTCACAAGTACAGCTGGTGATGCTGATCACCAGAAAGGGAACTGTGGGTAGACACTTTAAAGCCCTAAGAGCAGTCATACTTTTTTCACATTAATGGATGACATATATGAATGGAGCAGTGGTGCAACGGTAGCGTTGTTGCCACACAGCAAGAGGTTCTCCAGTTCAATTCAAGGCTGGGATGCCTTCTGTGCAGAGTCTGCATGTCCTCCCTGCATTCATGTGGGTTTTCCTCTGGTTGCTCCGGTTTCCTCCCACGTTACAAAGACATGCGTCTGGAGGATTTCTCCCCGGGCCTCTGCTGAAAATTGGCTCATTCCAAGTCAGACTTTCCCGGTTAAAAATGTTAAATAAATAAATAAATCACCATTTTTCATATTATGTGGTTTGGAAAATGACCATAGGAAAACACCGTCTTCTATTGCACTTGTAATTATATTTATGAAATGGCTTAATTGGGATTTCATTTGCTGTTTTAAAGTAGCTGACTCAGTGATGGTGAACCTTTTGGGTTCGACGTGTCAACTCTATTGGTGTGTCGCACCCCCCCCAAACAAAAATAAAAAAATAAAATACATAAAAATAAAACAACATAGCTGTCAATACATAAGGGATAAATCTCAACAGAATCAGGGAAAAATCTAGAAATAAGAAACATGGACATTTTAAACTACTAGTACTATTAATATTAGACACTGACAGAAAAAATTAACTTGAATTAATATACATTTTCTGAACTAAAATAAGTCTATAAATCTAATTATTGTCATAATTAAGTGTAAAAAGTTGCCAGTTTTAGGAGGGATTAAGGACAGTTGAGAGGAGTGTAAAACAACACATGCTTAGAAATGCAGACTACTTGCCCTTTGCAGAAGTGTAATCATGAAGAGAAGACAATGTCAGCACTGCCCTTTGCAGAATGTATCGAGACAGTATACCGAAATAGTCTTTGAGGTTAATAACTTCCTTACATCTGCAGAAGTATTGTTGAACTGGCTTCTGGCACAAAATAATTCAATGCACTTCACATGACCAACGAATGCAAAAGCAGTTTCTTTGGTAACTCTGGTGCTGGTGAACACTGGTGTGTCACCCAAAACATCATGGCATGTCAACCTTTGACACGCACGTCATGGGTTTGCCATCACTGACCTAACTGGTAATTAAATGTAACTGTTTACTTTTCCCTGGGTGGGTGTTAGCAAAGTATGGGTGCAGTAGGGGTATAAGGAAAGTAACACTTTAGAACATTAAAGATTACTTCTACTTTTTCATAACCTTTAAGTTAATATCTTTAGTGAAGTAGTTCATTCTTTTGGAGAGTGGAGTAGTCAGAGGTGAAATTTACCAAATTTTTTCTTTTTGTAAAGATTAATTTTGCAGCAAGGAATAGCAACATTTCTCTGGAATGAAAACATCAACTTTGGAAAATACAGGTTTATAAAATATTATCAACATAAGGGACTTCCAATATGGCTGGACACTGAATAACAGCTTAATTCCAGCTCTTCCAGAATGAAAACAGAAACACTGAAGAGAGAGCCAGTGAACTAATTTTTAGGTAAGTTTCAGTAACTGGCTAGTAAATGCACTGCCTGGATGCCAGCAAAAAAAGAAATTTAGAGAACCTGAAAGAAAATCAATCACAAAAGGTGGGGAAAACACTGACTGGGAAGAATTCTGCAGCTGTTCATCAAAAAGCAGTGCAAGCTCCAGCTTTAGTGCAAAACATGACTTACAATAACTTAGAAGAAAAAATAGTCAAATGTACTCAGAGCTGATTAAAATAAATGAAACACTGATGGAGTATATCAACTCAAATAACAAAAGGCTGGAAAAAATAGAAGAAGCTGTAAACAGATACTCAAATGGGGTGATAAAACTGCAAAAAACTGCAAAAATCAAACAGTTTGACATGAAGAAAAGGTTGACTGAATATGAGAATGCTCAAGAAGAAAGTTTTCAAAAAATAACAGAATAAGAGGACAGAGCATGTAGGGAAAACCTGATATTTTCTACTGTACCAGAGAAGCTGGAAGGAAAAGACCATATTAATTTTATGAAAGCACAAATAAGCAACTGAGCTGGTATTCCACAGCAGGAGTTGTTAAATGAAAAGGTACATTGTGTGTATGTTCCAAACTTGGCCATAAGAAAGCAACCTAGACCTTTAATAGTAAAGATGCAATCCTACCAGCAAAAGGAGTTGATTCTGGCAAAACTGAGGCAGAAGGACAAAGTACTAAAAATGGAAGACAATAGCGTGTTTGTGGAAAATAATTACTTACTATACACCACGCAGAGGAGGAGTACATTTATTCTGCTTATCAGGGAATGTAGAGAAGCAACTGTGAGATTCAAACTGCTGTGCCCAGCTATTTTTAGAATATTCTTTCCTGGAGGGACAAAATCATTTTTTGATGCAGAACATGCTAAGGAGGAAATACAAAATCTGTCAAACAAAAAGTAAGCTATGAAACAGAAGGAGATTCTGCTTCTTGTTCTTCTGGTAATAAAGACCATAGAAAGACTATGTCAGTGAAACATTTTCTAACGTTTCAAAAGAAAATGCTTGAGAGATAGAAAAAAAGCACAAGGGTTGACTTGAACAACTAAGAGTATGTTGGAAATGAAGCAGAGACTGGATTTCAGAGATAGAGAAAAAAGGAATAAAACCAGCAACTCAGAAATTGAAAAATAAATTTGGGATTACAAAGCATTAATTATATTTGTGAAACATGACAGAACAAGAAAACTGGAAATAATGGACTTTTCCACTTTGTTAAACTTGTAGGGGACTCTAAAGCATATGCCCTACTTCATGTCATTAATGCTTTGAGGAACACTTAGGAAAGGGGAAGAGGAGGGAGACAGTTAACTGTAAGACAACATTTTGTTCTTAACAGTAAAATTTTTATAGTGCATGATACAATCTGCATGCTATAAAGTAAAGTTTTCTCGGTTATTTTCAAGTGTAATGGGGATACTGAAGTAAACAGGTACCCTTGTTTTTTTTCTTTTCTCTTTCTCCTTGTTCAGTTTTTAAGAAATGTAGGCACTGCAATGTAAAAAAAGTCTGGTAAAAAGTATAATACAAGAAAAATGTATGTGCTTTTTGTCATTCTTGCATAGGGGAATGACTGGATTAAGACCCTTGGCTTGATCTAGTAACAGGTTTTAAGAGAAAACAAACAAATAGAAAAGAACACTGGTTATAATAAATCTTTCCTCTAGATAATAAATAAATAAATGCTTGTAGAAGAAACTCTGCATCTGGTTCTCATGTCTCCATGGAGACAATCTGATAAAGAGCAATAAAAACAAAATACTTATTAATTTCAGTTGCTATGACATAATGTTTTCTGGAAGTATTCAAATGATTTCCTATCCTGGGAGAGCAACAGTTATAAGACAAAACCGGATATCACTTATTAGAAGCACAGGCAGTAAGATGCATTTTAGCGTGGATAACCTTCCTTTTAGGTTAACCCAAATCTGTCATTATAGCTCTCAGTTTGGAAAAACTGATCCTGTTAGGAGGGTAAAACTTCAATGTTTGAAGATGTACACATTTTTGTGAGTTACTATTAAGGTAACAGGTTTAAGGGGTGTATTGGGGTGTATTCTTGAGGGATTTCAATGAAACAAAAAGTTTTGTAAGATATAACATAGGCTTAAATAGGTATGAAAAGAAACAACTGTATCTGATGAACTGATCAACCTGGCAAACATTAGTCTGTGCATGTAGCATAAAAACTGGAACTAGATACTTAACAAAAAGCTGTTACAAATAAAAGATGGGAATCATAACCTTTTAACATAATGACTTTCTACATTACCTTTAAATGTTAATGGACTCCTAGATATTTACAAAAAAGAAAGAGTAGTGAACTATATTAACAAATGTAGTGTGCAAATAGCTATGCTACATGACACACATTTGGAAAGAAATTAACATGTGAATTTGACAGGGAAATGTTTTCAGGCCAGTTATTCAGTGGAATACCTGGGAGAAAGAAAAAACGTACTTACATTAATTGCAAGAGAAGCTCCAGTGGTGATAGAAGAAGATAAAAAAGATAATGATGGTAGATTTGTAGTACTAAGGGGCTACTGGCATGTATTTATATGCCACCTAAAACTGCTGTAATAGAGCTTAAGAAAATTCTGGGAGAAATAGTCAGTTTTCTGCAGGGAATATTAGTTATTTGTGGTGAATGAAATTTGATTTGCAGTAGTAAATATGTGCCTGGGGGCCCAGAAAGGAAAATATAACAAAGGAAGGTAAATATTTGCAGAAATTTATAACAATATTTGGAATGAAATATGTGAATTCAATAGTAGGAATTTGGGGCAAATTTACATATTATTCCCCAAGATACAAAAACTGGGGTAGGCTAGACAGAAAGTACAGTTGTGTACACTTACCATAAATGTAAATGTTCGAGTGTATTCACTGTTGCATTCATTACATTTGGGTTATCTGCTTGCAGGAAGCCCTCAGTCGGCCTGATTATCAAAGTCTTGGGACGTGCATCGGTTGCTGTCTCATCTTCCATGACGTCAGGTAGTCAGGGGTATAAAGCATGCAGCCGACGCCATTACATCAGTTTTTCTTGCCCCAGATGTCAGGTGCCCCCATAATGGGAAGCAATTATATACAAGGTTACACCTCCACCAAAAAGCAAATACACCAGAATGCTTAAGTATAGTAAACAAGAAGAGAGGTATAACCAATAGATGTCAGGGGGCGGGAGGGAGCGTAACCAGGACTGCAACAATGAATACACTCAAACATCTACATTTACGGTAAGTGTACACAACTGTACTATGTTCTTCATGTTTCACTGTTGCAGTCATTACATTTGAATAGATTCCCAAAGCTAAGGAAGGGAGGAGGCAATTACTGAGCATTAGGACCAGCTATTAGGCCCTGCAAGACTACAGCTGCAAAACCAGTTCTGGATTTAGAAAAAATTGGCAAGTGGTAATGCTTGGTGAAGGTATATACAGAACTCCAGGTAGCAGCTTCTAGGATGTCCCTGGTAGGAACACCTCTGAGAAAGGCTGTAGAAGTAGATGCAACCCTGGTGGAATGGGGTCTTATCCACTGTGGGGTAGGTTTTCCATGGTGCTTATAGCAGAAAAGAATGCAATGGCCTATCCACTTAGAAATGGTTTGCTTTGAAATGGCCTTCCCCTCTGCCCCTGTAGCAAAGGCAAAGTACAGTTGTGTACCTACCATAAATGTAGATGTTCGAGTGTATTCACTATTGCAGTCATTACTCTTGGGTTATCCTGCTGGCAGGCTACCCTCAGTCGGCCAGAATTCCAAAGTCTAGGTCGGCGTCGGTTGCTGACACCTCTTCCCCGATGTCAGTGCACCAGGGGTACAAAAGATGCAGCCGACGCCATTTTCTTCAGTTTTTCTTGCCCCAGATGTCAGGTGCCCCCAAATTGGTACGCTGAAAAATATGCCAATAAAAATGCATGCACAAAAATAACATTTTCTTTATCTACAAGCAAATACACCAAATAGGTTGTATAGAATTAGAGAAGTGCAGATAAGTCCCAGCAAAGAGAAGGGGGATGGTGGGTGAGTAACCTGGACTGCAACAGTGAATACACTCGAACATCTACATTTATGGTAGGTACACAACTGTACTATGTTCATCGTGTTTCACTGTTGCAGTCATTACTCTTGAGTTGAATCCCAAAGCTGAGGATGGGTGGCTGGGCTAAATAGGATTAGGAGAGGCTATGAGGCCCTGCAGAACTGCAGTGGCAAAGCCTGCTCTGGACTTAGAGTAAAGAGGTAAGTGGTAGTGCTTTGTGAAAGTGTGCACTGAACTCCAAGTTGCAGCCTCTAAGATATCTTTGGTTGGTACTCCTCTGAGGAAGGCTGCTGAAGTGGCTGCTGCTCTGGTGGAATGAGGCCTAATGCCCTTAGGCACTGATTTGCCATGTTGAGAATAGCAGAAACGGATGCAATAGCCTATCCATTTAGAAATAGTCTGTTTTGAGATAGCCTTTCCTTGTGACCCTGCAGCATATGACACTAAAAGTTGCTCAGTCTTTCTGAAAGCATTTAGTTCTGTCCAAATAGAAGCGTAACTGCCTGTGTATATCCAAAGAATACAGAATTTTCTCACCCTTGTTCTGTGGATTTGGATAAAAGGTAGGCAAGTGAATGGTTTGGTTGAGGGCCACACTGGATACCACCTTAGGCATAAATGTAGGATTTGTCCTCAGAGACACCCTGTCTGGATGAAAAATGATAAAAGGTTCCACAGCCATGAGTGCTTGTAACTCCGAGACTCACCTTGCTGAGGTTATTGCTAGGAGTAGAGCTGTTTTCCAGGATAAGAATTTTATATCTGCTGTTGAAGCTGGCTCGAAAGGAGGCAGTGTGAGTTTTTCCAAAACAAAAATGAGGTCCCAGGCCGGAATTGGTGCTCTCCTTGGAGGCCTAATGTTTTTTGCCCCTCTGAGGTACTGCCTTATTAAAGGATGAGAAAAGATTGGTGGTTCTGTACTGTAATGGGCTGAAATGGCAGAGGCATGAATCTTAATTGATGAGAAAGAAAGGCCTTTGTTCAGCATCTCAGTTAGGTATTGTAAAATCTGAGGTATATTTGGTACACACATGTCAATGCCTTGTTCCTGGCTCCAAGCACAGAATCTCTTCCATTTTTCTGCATTAGATTTTCTGGGACTGGGCCTCCTGGCCTCCAAGATAACATCCATAACAGCTTTTGAAAGAGGTGTGTTCTGAATGGTTACATTATCCGCCATGCTGCCAGATTTAAGGTCCTGAGTTGGCTGTGCAGGATCTGATTGTTTTGTTGGGTCAGCAAGTGAGAAGTTTGAGGCAATATCCATGCTGGACCTTGAGACAAGCTGTTTAGGACTGGGTACCAGTGCTGGCGTGGCCAGTATGGTGCAATCAGTATCATTTTTGGCTTCTCTTGTCTGACCTTTAGGAGTACCCTGGGAAGGAGAGGCAGTGGAGGAAAGGCATATATTGTTAGGTTTTTCCAGCTGAAAAATAGGGCGTCCACTTTCCATGCTTGCTTGTGATGAATCCTTGTGCAAAATCTCTGCAATTGGTAGTTGTGAGGGGAGGCAAATAGATCTATGTCTGGACATCCCCACTTCCTTATTATCATGTTGAAGACTTGTGGATCCAGTTTCCATTCGTGGGGATCCATGAGGTTTTCTGCTTAGTTCGTCTGCCAGAGTATTTGTTTTTCCTGGCAGGAATTGTGCTTACAGGTGAATTTGAAAAGCCAATGCTGTGTCCCATAAGGTCATTGCTAGTCTGCAGAGGGGGTAGGAATGTGTACCTCCCTGCTTGTTTATGTACCACATGACCGTAGTATTGTCTGTCTTTATCAGAAGCTGTCCTGGATGAAGCAGGTCCTTGAAAGCTGTCAGGGCATTATGAACCGCTAACATCTCTTTTTGATTGATGTGAAGATGCATCTGGTTTGCAGGCCATGTGCCCTGAATACGTTTTCCTGACATATGGGCCCCCCAGGCATAATCTGACGCATCCGTTGTTAGTGTCTGTCTGGCTGTGGGTAAACTGAATGGCAGACCCTTGTTGTGGTGACAGGCTTCTGCCCACCATCGAAACTCCTGTTGTAGGCAGGGAATGAGTGCAATTACTGTCTCCAGGCTGTGGCAATGCCGAGTCCAAACACTTTTTAGATACCAATGTAGTTTCCTCATATGCAGTTTGGCATATGGAATTAGTAGAATGCAGGATGCCATGAAACCCAGGGCCTGCAGGATTTTCCTTGCAGATAAGTGGGTTTTTGTTGCCAATTTCTTGAAGTAAAAAGTCAGTTGCTTTTGTTTGTCTGGCGTGAGATAAGCCATCTGGGCAGTTGTATTTAAGCTTGCACCCAGGAATATTATCTCTTGAGAGGGCACTAATTTCGATTTATTTTCGTTTACTGTGTACCCTAGGCCAGTTAGTAATCTTTTTACAAACGCCAGATGCTTTAAAAGAATGTCTTTGGTTTCTGCTTGAATTAGGCAGTCGTCCAAGTAAGGATATATTTGAATTCCTCTTTGTCTGCAAAACACAATTATTGGTGCCAGGCATTTTGTGAAGACCCTGGGCGCAGTAGATAAGCCAAAGGGCAGTGCAGAGAATTGGTAATGCATTGAGCCAGCTATGAATCTGAGGTATCTTCTGCAAGATTGTCTGATTAGGACATGCAGGTATGCCTCTTTTAGGTCCAAAATTACGAGCCAAGCCTTCTTGCCCAGCATGGGCAGTAGCTGCTGTAGAGTCAACATCTTGAATTTTGGAACTTCCAGAAACGTATTTAGTAAAGATAGGTCCAGTACTGGTCTCCAGGTTCTGTCCTTTCTGGGTACTAGGAAAAGTCTGGAGTAAAATCCTTGCCCCTGCTCTTGTTGTGGTACTTGCTGAATGGCCCTCATGTCCATGAGGGCTGTAATTAGTTTTTGTGCCTCTGCCCATTGATTGTGTGGCAGGTCTGGCATACCTTTTGACCTTGGTAGAGTGTGAAAATGGAACCTGTAGCCTTGGGACACTATGTTCAGGACCCATTTGTCTTGGGTAACCATTTGCCAATTTGATGAAAATAGTGCTAGTTTTCCCCCTAAGGGGGCTATCAAAAGAAAAGTGGATCTGGCAGAGGAAAGTCACTGGGACTGTTTCCTGTAAGGTTGTGATTTGTCTTCTCCGCTTTTGGAGGTAGGAGCACCTGATTGTTTAGGCCTGTATGAGCCTTAGGGCTGAGATCTGCCTCTAGGACGCCTGTATCTGCCTCTTTGTGGTCTGCCTGACACTGGAAAAGACCAATTTTTAGAAGGCCAGTTTCTGCTAAACCTGGATGGCTGTACCTTTAAGAAATCCTTGACTGTCTGCATGGATTTTGCTTTATCCTCCATTTTTTTCAACACCTCTTCCGCTTTAGTGCCAAACAAAGTATCATGCTGCAATGGTGCATCTAATAATTTCGCTTTAACATGATCAGGCAGATTCTGTTCCTTTAACCAAGCATGCCATCTAATAACAGAACCTGTAACAGCGGCCCTGCAAGAGGCCTCCAATGAATCATAACCACATTGCAAAGTATGCTTTCCCACTTGTTCAGCTGCATGCAATAAATCCTGCAATTCCTTGTTCTCTGAACATTCAGTATTTGTCAACAATTTCTGTTTAAGCAGTGACATCAAATATTGCTATTTAAGCATATGAAACTGACAATTTAAAGCCCTTACAGCCAAGGTAGCAGAAGTGTAGACTTTTTTCCCCCATCTGTCTAGAGCCCTAGAATCCCTATCAGAGGGGACAGGGTTTTTTGCAGTGGAAGCTTTAACCCCTTTGGGACCTTGAGATATAGTTTCTGGGTCAGCAGCGGGGTTCTTATATAGGAATTTATGAGAATCTGAAACCCTGTAGTATCTGTCTTGCTTAGCAGGTGCAGGGGGTAAAGAGTCAGGGGACAGGCCGGACTCTGAAAATACATCATCTACAATGTCTAAAACAGGTGGAATAGCAAGGGGTCTATGCTGAGGAAGTAGCAGAAAGTCTCTGAGCCTTTTCTTAGATTCAGAATAATCTTGGCGCTCCCAGTGGAAATGCTCCCTCATGGTATGCAGGGTTTCCCCAAAAGAATAATCCTCAGGAGGAGAGGCTGAAGAAATGGATTCTTCAGCATCAGAATCCTCATAGGGAAGCATGGAGTAATCCTGTTCAGAACAGGAATCAGAGGAAACAGAAACCTGATCAGAAGAATCATACTCTGCCTCTTGCCTAGGCCTCTTATCAGGAGGGGGATGGGAGCCCCTGACAAAGTAATTAGGTCTTCGGCCATTTTGAGCATCTGTTTTTTAGGCATGGAAGTCTGAGTAGGAGAATGCTGTACTCGTTTCTTTGTCTTTAGAGCTGCTTTAGTCTTTGTCTTTGAAGCTGAAGATGGCTTAATATATAGTTGTGTAGGTCTGAAGAAACCCTCAGAAGCCGATGCCTGTCCAGCGGCTCAGGACCCATCTGAGGGAATGATTTCCGAGTGTCCAATACCTTTAGTATCCAGAGGCCCAGTCGGCTCCACATGGGATTCGGAAGCGGCCTGTGGCTCTGAGGTAGCGGGCACCAGGGGCTGCGAAAGCGCCTCACTGAGAACCGGCGAACCGGCGACTGGCCTAGCAGAGGCCTCGTCGTCGGTTTTGGCCCTCGGATGCCTATCCTTTTCCTTGTCCTTGCGTTTTTTGTAAACTCCGGTTTTGGCTGGTCTGAAGGCATTATCTAATTAAATCTTTGGCCAAAGTAATGAAATGCAAAATCAAACCGACACTTAATAGTGCGTTAGTTAAATCTAGCACAAAACCGACAGCTAGCAACGTTGTGATCAGGGCCTAGGCAAGGAATACTGTAAGAATGAAAATCCTTATGAGGTATTTGCTTCCCACAAGAAATACAATTGTTAACTTTTTCTGACATTGGTCTGGAGAAAGAAAAAAGGTTCCCCAAAGGGGTACTTAGCTTTAATGAAGACTTCGGTTCTGAAATTCGAATTTGAAAATCTCAGGAGTCGGCCGACCGGCACTTGCGAACTGCTTTTGCTTCGGGCACCACGCAGCAAAAAAGACTGAAGAAAATAGCATCGGCTGCATCTTTTATACCCCTGGAGCACTGACGTCAGGGAAGAGGCGACAGCAACCGATGCCGGACCTAGACTTTGGAATTCTGGCCGACTGAGGGTAGCCTGCCAGCAGGATAACCCAAGAGTAATGACTGCAACTGTGAAACACGATGAACATCTAGCAGCTGTTCAGATTTCCTGAGAGGCTTGGGCCTGTCCAAGTAAAATCTAAGCTGTCTGTGCACATCCAAGGAGTGCAGTATTCATTCCCCTTTGTTCTGTGGATTATAAAAGAAGGTTGGCAAATGAATGGACTGATTAAGGGCCACACTGGATACCACCTTGGGCATAAAGGAAGGATTGGTCTTGAGGGACACCCTGTCCGCATGAAAGATGATGAAAGGCTCCAGTGCCATGAGGCCCTGTAATTCAGACACCCTTCTTGCTGAAGTGATGGCTAGAAAGAAGGCTGTTTTCCAGGAAAGGAATTTCAACTCTCTGCAGTTGCAGCTGGCTCAGAAGGAGGTAGAGTGAGCTTTTCCAATACAAAGTTAAGGTCCCAGGCAGGAGTAGGAGCTCTCCTGGGTGGTCTTAAATTTTTGGCCAGTCTGAGGAATTGTTTCAGTAGGGGAAGAGAGAAGAGGGGCGGCTCAGTATTATAATGCGCTGAAATGGCTGAGGCATGAATTTTAATGGAAGAAAAGGAAAGGCCCTTGTGAAGCATGTCTGTTAAGTACTGAAGAATATGCGGTAAACTGGGCACTGTTGTGCCCATCCCCGGAGTCTGGCTCCAGGAACAGAATCTTTTCCACTTTTCAGCATAGGATTTTCTAGTACTAGGCCTCCTTGCCTCCAGGATGACATCCAGCACTTGCTTGCTGAGAGATGGTATAGGAGAACACAGGTAATTAATCAGGTTCAGGGTTTGAAGCTGGGAGTGCAGAATCTGGCCCTCCTGCTGGGATAGTAGGGAAGGAGTCTGAGGCAGGTGCCATGGTTCCAGTAGTGACATCCTGCGCAAGAGAGGGTACCAGTGCTGGCGTGGCTAGTCTGGTGCAATGAGTACTGTCCTTGGTTTGTCCTGTATGATCTTTAGTAAAACTTTCGAGAGGAGAGGCAGAGGGAGAAAGGCATAAACCGAGAGGCTTTCCTGGGTAAAGGACAGGGCATCCACTTTCCAAGCTTGTCTGTGGGGAGTCCTTGTGCAGAATTTGTCCAATTGGTAGTTCTGAGGGGAGGCATACAGGTCTTTGTTTCTCAGAATGTTGAATATCTTTGGCTCCAGTTTCCACTTGTGTGGGTCCATGAGATTTCTGCTTAGGTCGTCTGCCAGTGTACTTAGCTTGCCTGGCAGGAATTGAGCTTGTAGGTGCACTTGGTAGCTCAAGGCTGTGTACCACAGAGCCATGGCTAGTCTGCAGAGAGGGTAAGAGTGGGTTCACCCCTGCTTGTTTATGTACCACATAACAGTGGTGTTGTCCGTCTTTACCAATAATAATCCTGGAAGAATGTGGTCCTTGAAGGCTGTCAGAGATTTCTGTACAGCTAACATTTCTTTTTAATTGATATGCAGGTGCATTTGACTTGGGTTCCATTTGCCCTGAATGCACTGCCCTGCCAAGTGAGCCCCCCATGCATAGTCTGATGCATCTGTTGTTAGGGTTTAGGCGGCAAGGGGTAGATTGAATGGCAGTCCCTTGTGGTGGCAGGCCCCTAACCACCAAAGGAACTCTGTCTTTATAAAAGGAATGATGGGAATCATTGAATCCAGGTCCTGAGAATGTTGACACCATAGGTTTTTTTTAGATACCATTGTAGTTTCCTCATATGCAGTCTTGCATATGGAATTAGTAGAATGCAAGAGGCCATGAACCCCAGGGCTTGCAGTATTTTCCTTCCAGATAGCTGGGTCTTTGTGGCCAGTAGCTTGAAGTAGACTGTCAAACTTGTTTCTCTGGCATGAGGTAGGCCATCTGGAAAGTTGTTTTCAAGCTTGCTCCCAGGATACAATATGTTGGCAGGGTACTAGGTGAGATTTCTTTTCATTTATGGTGTACCCCAGTGAGGTTAGCAGTTTCTTTACAAATGCCAGATGATTTAATAGTATGTCCTGGCTTTCTGCCTGAATTAGACAATCGTCCAGGTATGGGTATATTTGAATATTTCTTTGCCTGCAGAATGCAATGACTGGAGTTAGGCACTTTGTGAATACCCTGGGCGCAGTAGATAAGCCAAAAGGCAGTGCAGAGAACTGATAGTGTGCATGTAGCCTGCTCTGAAGCTTAGGTATTTTCTGCAAGATTCCCTTACTGGGATGTGCAGGTAAGCTTCCTTTAAATCCAATGTTGTCAACCAGGCATTTTTGCCTAGCATGGGAAGCAGCTAATGAAGAGTTAGCATTTTGAATTTTGGGATTACCAAAAAGGTGTTTAGGATAGACAGGACCAGGATAGGACACCAGGAATTGTCTTTTCTGGGTACCAGGAAAAGTCTTGAGTAAAAACCTTGTCCCCATTCCTCTTCTGGGACAGGCTAAATTGCCCTGATACTTAGAAGATTAAGAACCTGCTGTTGAGCCTCTGCCCACTGATTTGGGGGTAGGTCTGACCAACCGTGTGGGGTTGGTAAGGAGTGGAAGTGGAATCTGTATCCTTGGGAAACTATATTTAGAACCCATTTGTTTTGGGTAATGAGTTCCCAGTTTTTTTGCATGTAGAGTGATCCTTCCACTTAAAGGAACAGGCAGTTGAGCAGGGCTTGGAAGGTTTAAGGTTAAGTCATTGTGACAGTTTACTATAGAGGGTGTCTTACCACTTCCAGCTTTGGAAGTGGGAACCCCCCACTGCTTAGGCCTGTGAGTACCTTGAGACTGAAGCCTGGGTGGTCTGCTGGTCCTGGGTTTGGACTGAGAAGGTATGGAAGAGACAGGAAAGGACCAATTTTTAGAAGGCCATTGCCTACTAAATCTGGCAGGCTGTACTTGCAGTAAATCTTTAAAAGTTTGCATAGATTAAGTACGTCTTCTGCTTTGTTGCCAAACAGGCGGTCTTGGTTTAAGGGATTACCCGATTTGAAGGGGTATTTCAGAGATACACAGTTACGGCTACTATACGTATTACAAGCAGAAACATATAATTCAAAGTGGAAAGGGACGATGATGACATGGGGAAAGCTCAAAACTCCAAGAGACTGGGATTTTGGATGCAGACCTGTAAGAATTACAATAACCATACAGAACGTTATGCCCATAAAGTAGCAGAAAGTATTCTAAAAACTAAAACAACACAGGAATGGAGAAAGGAGATTTTGCCACTAGAGATTACTGCAATTAGGGATACTGACAACAGGCAAGAGGGGGCTGAAATTTTTTTGGAGTAAACTGGTATAAGAACAAAGGTACTGGGAGCAAATAATTAGAGAGGGAAAGGTAATAGAATGGGAAGAGGCCAATAATTTATTTGGATTGCAGCTGAGAGACTGCTTTCCCTATAAAGGATTGATATCAGAGTATAGGCAAACAGAAAAAAAATAGGGGGTCCTAAACGAAAGATCAGCAGTGGTAGAATTTTTAGTAGAATCTAGAACAGAAGCTGCCATTAAAAAAGGAATAATTAATAGAGCATATAAAATATTGCATGATAAAGAATAGTTGTGTAAAATATTACCATAACCACAGATGTCCTTCTCTTCCATGTTGCAGTATTCATACCATAAGGGAAATCCCCACCTAGGTGACCTGAATGTCCAGCCAGTATACCAAAGACTTAAGCTACTGCAAGGTACATGTGGCATTGTGCACAGAACAGCTGATGTCAGCCATAAAGGTGATGTCTGCATGTACCATCCTCAGAACTGAATGACCCAGTCAGAACACCAGTCCAAAGATAAGAGGCAATAGGAATATCCAAATAAATATCCAAGAAAGAGCATGAACCAAGGGGAAGGAGGGTCAGATGGAATACTGCAACATGAAAAAAAAGGACATCTATGCTTATGGTAATATGTTACACAACTATTCTAAGTCCTTCTATTCCCGTACTACAGTATTCATAACATGAGGGAGAATACCAAAGCTCATAAGTGAGAAGGGGGGGCACAAGAAGTCTCCACAAAGCCATGCAGAATTGCTCTAGCAAATCCTGCTCTGGATCTGGAAATAGAATCTGGTTTGTAGTGTTTTGTAAATGTATGGACAGAGGACCAAGTAGCTGATTCTAGCAGTTTCCAGGCCTTTAAAACAGGCTCCAGAGGAAGCCATTGCTTTAGTTGAGTGGGCCTTAACAGAGGAAGAAAGAGTTTTCCCCTGAGAGAGATAGCAAACAGAAATTGCCTTTGAGCTCCAAGTTAAAATAGTTTGTTTAGAGACAAGCTTTCCCAGTGCCCTATGGAGAAAGGAAACAAACAATTGCTTAGACTTTCTAATGGATTTGGTCTTATCCAGATAAAACCGGAGTTGTCTCTATACATCTAAAGTGTGCAGTACCCTTTCACTGGAGTTTTGAGGAGAAGGGAAAAAGGTGGACAGATGAACAGACTGATTGAGAGACAAACCATTAACCACTTTAGACATGAAGGAAAGGTGGATACAAAGGGACACCCTGTCCTTGTGAAAAATCAGAAAAGGCTATGAAGCCATTAAATCTTGGAGTTCTGAAACTTGCCTAGTGGAAGTAATGGCTACAAGTAAAACAGTTTTCCAAGTGCAGAATTTTAGGGAAGAAGAGGCAGCAGCCTCAAAGGGAGTCTGGGTCAGTTTTTCCAAAACAAAATTTAGGTCCCAGGGAGGGGGAACAGGTTTCTTTGGAGGTCTGATGTGAAGGACACCCTTTAAGAAAAGTTTAGCCTCTAATCTAGAAGTTAAGGGGGAGACAAAGGCAGACATGCAGAAATGGCCGACAAATGGGGGTTTAACTGAAGAATAAGCCAGTCCAGCCTTGAGCAGCTCACACAAATAAGAAAGGACCAGGTGAATATCCACTGAGAATGGATCTGGTCTCTTATTAAGACACCAAATGGAGATCATTTTCCATTTGGACAAGTAGGATCTCTTTGTATTAGGATTCCTGGCATCCTAAAGGACTAAAAGCACATCCTCAGAAAAAAGGTGTCTGAAAGGAATCACAAGTCTATCACCCACAAGTTCAGGTTTAATGTTGATGAATGTGGGTGGTCACCAACAAGATTTTTGGTTTGTCCTTCTGTATCTTCAGCAGGACTTTCTGAATTAGGGGGAAGGGGGGAAGCATCCCCTTCCATCAGAATGATCTTGAGAAAATGCTTGCCAGTCTAGGGAAGGCTCCTGACTGGGAGACACATGTTGTTGTTTGTGTTTTCTCTTGAGAGGAAGGCCTACCCTAGACTGGGATGTAAGGGCCAACATGTGTCTGAGCTCCAGATCAGACATTCGGCAAAACCTCAATGGAAGGGGCAGGAGAGGTACTACCAGGAATGTTAGAAGGAGCGAGCCGCAGTTTCCCCTTACCATCCAAAATGGATGTCTGCGATACCTCTGCGGATATGCTGTAGAAACCCTCCCTAATGGTTTCTAAATCAGTACCCACAGAAGGAGGAGGTCCTGACACTGTACATACCTCAGGGCCTTCATCGGCCTTGAGAGGGACGTCCAGGATCACAGGTGTAGCTAAAGATTCAGACCTTACCTTTTTCTTTTGAGGCTCACCCGACGGACCTGCAGTACCTTCCATACCTAGTGCTAGTCACATTAGTCTCTGATTTTCAAGATATACATTAAAGGCAGACAGATGACTGTTGAGTGTTTTAGGGATGAACGTCTGACAGATGGCACAGTCTTTGTAATTGTGATCGGACCTCAGACAAAAAAGATAATGGCCGTGATTGTCTTTGTGTGGAATCTGTCCTCCACAGTGGCACTTGCCCTTCCTGGATGACATTAACCTCTAACATGCAGTATCAAAAGCATAATAAGGTTTTCCCCAACAGGGCACTTATCTGAATTATAGAGAAACTTTTGGCGATCAAACCAACGGCTGTAAGATGTCATTCGGACTGGCGGCAGAGAGGTTTTGAGGATGGTACATGCAGACGTTACTTTTATGGTCGACGTCGTCTGTCCTGTGTGCAATGTCGCATGTACTTTGCTATAGCTTAAGTCTTTGGTATACTGGCGGGACATTCGGGTAACCTAGGCAGGGATCTCCACAATGTTATAAATACTGCAACATGGGAAGAGAAAGACATCTATAAGAATCAATCAGAGGAAATTAGAAAGGACTGGGAAGAGAGATTGGATAAGCAATTCACAAAGAAACAATGGGAGGATATATGTATGCCTCCCAAATATACAACAAAATCTAGAAGATATAGGATTTTTGCCTGGAAATGTTTACATAGATATTTTTATATCCCAAGTAGACTCCAGAGAATTTTTCCACAGGTGGACAGCAAATGCTGGAGGTGAGATGGAGAAAAAACAGGTACTTGAGAAAATATTTTCTGGGAGTGCAGTGGGTTGGCAGACTTTAAGGATTTCCTGTGGGATGCACTATCGGAGATGCTGGGTGGGCAGACTGGTGTGACGAGGGAGATGATTTTTCTGAGCTGTAATACGGAATCGGAATTACCTAGACATGGTAAGGCCTTGCTGTGTCTAATTATGGTGGCTGCCAAAAAAGCAATTACTAGAAAATGGAAATCAAAATCTAAACCAACTCTATTAGAAGTAGTGAATTCAGTAACACAAATAAAACAACTGGAATTGAGATCTTTAGAATAGGGTAGGAGCAACCCACATAGGAAAAAATGGGAACTGTGAGAACAATACATACAGGGGAGGAATGAGATTTAAAAGAAGGCAGGACTTAAATGAGCCATGTAATATTTGACTGAAAAGATTGGGTAGATTATAAGTGATGTATAATGTTTGCAGCTGGGATTGTGTCAGTATGGTTTGTGATGTAAAATGATTGTAACTAGGATTGTGTTGGTGTGATTTGTTTTCATTTATATAAATGTATGACTGCTTACGTCATACGTGATGGTTTAATAAAGATGCTTCTTGTTTAAAAAAGGGTGAGAAATTGAATAATTTAAGTAATGCTGCTTAGGTTATATGATATACAGCAATACATGTGAAGTATAATGCTTGTTAATATTAATTTGTTAATACAGTTTGATTACTTTTGTATAAATGTAACTTTACCTATGTCACAAGCGATAATTCATTAAAGGTGTTAAAAAACAGCATTGGTCAATTTTAGGTTCAAATATCTAGGGTCCCCTAAAGGCTGCATCAATAATTGCTGCTTTAGTATCCTCGGTGAAAGTAGTAAGGTACAATCAGGAGTGCTGGTACATAGCTATGCAAATTTTGCTGCCTTGGCCACTCCTTTTCTGATGTTAAACACTACCTGTACCATAAGGTTGCTGACTAAGGAAGATGTAGAACCCTGATGGATGAGCTTCTCTTTGACAGAAGCGTCAGGGAGGCCCTGAGCTCCATGCATTAATTCTTTTGAAAAGTCTCAAAGAAAACAAATTCAGCGGATGATGAGAATAAGATTTATGGGTGGAATTTCACTACAGGGTGGTTGCAGACATAGTTTCATCTGGATTTAGGGTCCTCTGCCTATGCAGCACATTCTGGCAGGGGTCTGAAAGTCTTTTTTACTTCATTAGACCTGGGGCCTCATTATTCATAATCTCACACTGTCCTGACTGCATCACCTATAATATCAACCAAAGGATGGACAACCTAGGAATATACTTTGTGAAAGTGACAGTTAGCCTAGCTAAAGGCTGAACCAGTGCTGGAGAAGCCAAGGGAGGGTCTAAAGGAGCTAGTGTTGGAGTCCATGATAGAAGCAATGTCAGCATCAGAGACAAGCCTGCACTTGTGCTAGTCTCCATCAAGACAGCACAGAATCCACATTGGTCATAGCAGAAATAGGGCTTAATGCTATCTCAGTCAGTGCCAAAGGTGCTGATGTGTGGAAATGTGAACTCACCAGATGGTGTTCTGGTACATGAAATGGAGAATTCATTAAATCATTAAGACTACTAGAGAAAAGACTGTTCACACTGGATCCACCTATGTGTCACTCAAAAGTATCATGAGAAAGATGAAGTAGAAACTGTCTGCCTGCTGAAGCTCCACAGTGGTCTTAGCAATCTTTGCATAGCTGATGGCATGAACAGCAGGAAATCTCTGTAATGGAAGGGGAGAACATAGTGCAGGAAAAGCAGATCCTGCCATAGGGTTCCTATTACATGATTGAAGACGCATTCTGTCGAATGCGTCTTGACTGAACGTAAAAGAATGAAAATAGCAAAATGGCTTTTAAGCAAATTCTTTCCCTGGGGAAAGAATTCACTTGGCCGCTTCCATTACTTTGCCATTTTCGGCACTGTAGTGCGATCTCAGAGTTGGTATATTTAAGTGGGGGGGGGGTGAAGCCCCCCCACTTAATGTAATGTTTTAAAGGTTTTTTTGTTTTTTTGGAACAGCGATTTTTTTCCCTTGGAAAAAAATCGCTGTTCGTAAGCTTTCACTTACATGGGGGTTGATTAATCATCATTCGCTTTTTTAAGCATTCGATGATGTAATATAAACCCCTACTATATAACTCACCACCACTTCTGATGCGGAGAAGTATCAAGAGGGAATCCTTGATCCGAGTGGCTTAGACACTTGCACCTGCAGAAGAAGGCACAGCTCAGATTCTAACAACTTTAACGTCCTCAAAGGCACAGCTCTGATTCTGACAACATTCTTGACTTTAATGACCGATTGGTTAAAATATTTGTCCATCTTGACAAAGAAAGACTTCTTAGTAGGCTGAACAGACCTAGATGAGAAAGACTTTACTGGAGAACTAGGAAGGAGAGAAAGTCTGAGGACAGGATAGAGACCTCCTCTGTCTTTCTAAAACAAGAACAAAACCAAAAGGACATGGTGGCACTTTTCTTGATCCTAGCATTGTAAAGAATAGTTGTGTACAATCTTACCATAACCTTAGATGTCCTTTACTTCTATGTTGCAGCATCCTTAACATGAGGGACACTCCGCACCAAGGGACCCAACGTATGGCCAGCATACAACAGCTTTTAGCTACTGCAAGTACGTGGAACGTCACACATATACTACTCAGACAAGCTCCTCATGGTCCTGCAGAGTGGTCCTAGCTACAGAGAACTCAGAAAAGCAACTACTTTCTTGATTTAAGTATCTTTGCTGTTTTTTTACTTGAAATACCTTCTCTAGCTTACCCTAAACAAGCTTAAACTGTTTTTTAGCTGTTTGCTGCATTATTTAATATCTGCACTTAAAGTTATATTTTAGTCGAAATTGGTCGAAAGTTTGTTTGTTTGTTTAATTTAACTGTTGAGGCTGCCCACTAAAGTGTGCTAGCCTGTGTAACTGATTTATTACTGTTTCTGCATTTTCTGTGTGTTTTCTATCTAAAAACAAAAAAACAAAAAAATAATCCTTGTTTTCCCGCCTCTCCTCGACTAGTTTAGACCAGTTTACAGGCTTTGCTGTACTCTGGGCTGTGGTGTAGTTCCTGTGTTGTCCATTACCTTACTTGGATAGAAGGAAGTTTCTTTGCTCACCAGTGGGAGTGGGGAGCCTTGAGCAGCCTACCTGTCCCTGTAGGAAGTGACGTCAGCACAAGAGCTGTAGTAATTGGTTGTTTTGGACCATTTCTAGCTCTTTCGAAGTTCCACGTTTAAAATCCACCTCCGGGCATTTTTTTCTGGCTATACTACTCAGACAAGCTCCTCGTGGTCCTGCAGAGTGGTCCTAGCTACAGAGAACTCAGAAAAGCGACTACTTTCTTGATTTAAGTATCTTTGCTGTTTTTTTACTTGAAATACCTTCTCTAGCTTACCCTAAACAAGCTTAAACTGTTTTTTTAGCTGTTTGCTGCATTATTTAATATCTGCACTTAAAGTTACATTTTAGTCGAAATTGGTCGAAAGTTTGTTTGTTTAATTTAACTGTTGAGGCTGCCCACTAAAGTGTGCTAGCCTGTGTAACTGATTTATTACTGTTTCTGCATTTTCTGTGTGTTTTCTATCTAAAAACAAAAAAAAACAAAAAATAATCCTTGTTTTCCCGCCTCTCCTCGACTAGTTTAGACCAGTTTACAGGCTTTGCTGTATTCTGGGCTGTGGTGTAGTTCCTGTGTTGTCCATTACCATACTTGGATAGAAGGAAGTTTCTTTGCTCACCAGTGGGAGTGGGGAGCCTTGAGCAGCCTACCTGTCCCTGTAGGAAGTGACCTCAGCACAAGAGCTGTAGTAATTGGTTGTTTTGGACCATTTCTAGCTCTTTTGAAGTTCCCTGTTTAAAATCCGCGTTTGCGCGATTGTGCGCATAGCACAGCGCCGGTTAAACTTCTTCTGGCTCCACCAAGTCTGCTCTTCAAATTTTCCCTTAAGGTAGCTCTACTCTTAGTATAATCAGACTACTCGCTATATTAAAAGCCTAGCACTTGTTCTCAAAACTTCTCTACTAAGTAAGCACTCTCATACTAAGTAAGCACTACATCCACCTACCACCCCTGTGAATATCCACTTCCCTTAAAGGCACAGCACTCCATTATACTGTTCTAGCATGTTGAATGGTAGATTACTGGCATCCTCTCCAGTTCAGCTGGTTAATCTGGGTATCTTGAGACAATGCTACAATTGTCTCATGTACACAGACAACCCTCTCCTCCTCCCAACAAACACAAATACATGTGAGAGATCCAACTATATAGCCAAACTGGAGGCTGAACTCTCTCAACTCAGGGCTGGCATGACCAGACAGGAGGAGATGGTAACCACACACACAACAAACCCAGTCCCACATAGACCTACCACAACTGCAAACCAAACACATAAAAACACAAAGACATACTCGGAGGCTCTAATAAAAAACTTACCAAAACAACAGAGGCTCCCAAAGCAGACATCCAAAAACCCACCACCTCAAAACAAAACACATGCAACACATACTTCAATAAATCAGTGTGTCAATCAATCACAGCCCTTAAGGCCAAACACCATGCCTGATACACTAGTAATAGGTGACTCTATGACTCTATAGTCAGACACACTGATGTCCCGCTTACCAGGCTGAACAAGGAGAGGGTGACTGTGAGCTTCCTATTGGGAGCTAGGATCCGCCACATAACACACGCACTCAGGTCACTCCAAAGCAAGCACAAATATGACTCCGTCATTGTCCATGCTGGCGTGAATGACCTGAGACGTACCTCCCTGGACTACATGAAAAGAGACATAGAGGAGCTCTCTGATTATGTAGCCCAGGCTGGTATGACCCTGACCCTGAGCAGCATCTTGCCCTCACCAAGAATGATGCCACAATACAAAGACAAGATGATCAGCTTTAATAATTGGCTCAAGTACTGGTGTCATTCTAAGGGGATCCAATGTCTGTCTGCTTAGGATGACATGTTGGGCAAGCCACACTGCTTCGCAAGGGACGGCTTGCACCTGTCACCACTGGGCTTCCGGATATTGGCTAAGGCTCTTGCCACCCCCATAGTGCCTTTTTTAGGCAAGGCTCAAAAGACAAACCCACCTCCTTAGAAAACAAGAATGGAAAAAAACTAAGGGTAATGCTGCTCAACGCCAGAAGTCTAAATCTCAAGATGCAGGCACTCGATGCACTCCTCAGTATGGAGAACATCGACGTCTGTGCAGTAACTGAAACCTGGTTCAAGGCTCCTGAGAGCACCCCAGCGCTACCAGGCTATACCTCGTATCATGCTTTTCGGCCCAAAACCCGGGCCGAACCACAAAGGGAGGGGGAGTGTCCATATTCATCAACGACACCCACACCTCCAGGTTAGTAGCAACACATGAAGCATCGGAGACCATACAGGTGCAACTAACCATAGGCAAAACTGCTATACAACTGGTAGCATGTTACAGACCACCCTCCCAATCTCAAGAACCCCACTCAGCCTTCCTGAAGACATTGGAGGATATGAATGCATCACAAAATACCATCATACTGGGAGACTTCAACTACCCTAACATAGATTGGGTACATTATTCTAGCCCTAACACCCTAGCCCAAAGGTTCCTGGAATTCATAAATTCAAATGCACTGGAACAACTAGTCACCTCTCCCACTAGGGAGATAATATACTAGACCTGATCATCACAAACATGGGGACAAAATGCTCCACACCGGAGGTATACCCCTCACTAGTGAGATCTGACCACAAACTAATCACCCTGGATATACATATCCCACCTCCACCCCCAGCACAAAAGACCACAGTGAAAAACTTCTCAAAAGCAGACTTCACTCTTCTTAAGACTGAGATGGTATCCTTTAAGCCCACTGGGCCAGTGGATACCACATCCCACAATGTTGAATCCTTCACAAATGCTTTCTATGGACATCTCCAAGAATGCATGGATCATGCAATCCCAAATAAATCCAAAACCCTCTCCACCAAAGGCAAGCGTCCTGTCTGGTGGACCTCAGCCATTAACAAATTGTATAACAAAAGAAGGAAGCTACTGCACGACAGAGCAAAATCCCATAAAGGGAAGACATCTCTGATCAACACTAGCTGAAAACTACGTTCTCTCAAAAATATCCAAGGCCAACTTTGAGAGAAAAATCGCTAAGGACACTAAAGATAACCACAAAGCCTTCTTCAGCTATGTTAGAAACCTGGGCGGAAACCCTCAGATATGCTCAGAGTTAGTTCACAACAACAAAAAATACACTGTACCCACAGATATTGCCAACATTCTGGCTGACAGGTTCAGTGCAAATTTCTCCCCTCCCTCACCCCCAAAAGAAGAAATACTTATCCCAGCTGAATGTAATCTCCCTGTCATCTCAGATGTCCAGGTGAGAGCAGCCCTCAGCAAAGCTAAAAACACAGCATCAATGGGACCTGACGGTATCCCGGGTTGCGTGCTACGTGAACTCCAAGAGGAGCTAAACCCGCACATAAAAATGCTATTTAACCTTAGCCTTACTACAGGATATGTACCTGAACACTGGCGTACAGCAACAGTGGTCCCACTCCACAAAGGGGGTACCTCTACAGACCCTGGGAACTACCGCCCCATAAGCTTAACCAGCTTGGTCTGCAAAGCTATGGAAAGAATCATTATGGAACTCATAAACAGAGACATTGGGGACCTACAGACACTTGATCCCACCCAGTTCGGCTTTGTAAAGGGCAGATCCTGCCTTTTGAACCTCGTTGACTTTTTCGAAACAGTCACTAGAGCCACTGATGAGGGCAAAGCAGTCCATACAGCCTACCTGGACTTGGCTAAGGCCTTCGACACAATACCCCACTCAGGCATCATAGATAAGCTCAACAGCTTAAATGTAAACCCTTATGTCACTAGATGGGTTGCAAACTGGCTAAAGGACAGAACCCATAAAGTTAAAATCGCTGGAGCAATGTCAGACTCAAAGCCAGTCACAAGTGGTGTCCCACAGGGATCTGTCCTGGGACCCCTCTTGTTCGGCATTTATTTCTCAGATGTTAAAGCAAACATGGGAGGGTTGTGGCTGACAAAGTTCGCAGATGACTGCAAACTAGGTGCCATAGTCGATACACCAGCGGACACATACATCCTACAAAAAGGCCTCACAGAAATGGACAACTGGTGCCGGAGTCATGGCCTTAAACTAAATGCCAAAAAATGTATAGTCATCCCGTTTGGGAAAAACAAAGTACCCACAAATTATCACATAGACAGCAACCCACTGAGTATGGAAAAAGTAATCAGAGACCTAGGGACCCAAGTCGACAGCGACCTCTCATTTGACACCCACGTTGCCAAAGTGGTTAGAAAGACATTCTACCTTGCACACCTTATCATGAAGGGATTCACATCCAGATCCAAGGATGTCATTGTACCCCTATACTCCTGCCTCATCAGACCCATGATTGAGTACAATGCCCCATTTGGTATGTACCTCACCCGGCATTTGCAACAGCTGGCGAGACCACAAAAGTACCTCACCAAGAGGATCAAGGGTCTCCATCATATGTCTTATTCTGCCAGACTAAAGAAACTCCAGCTCTATTCAGTAGCATACCACCTGCTCAGAGGTGATCTGTGCCTGACGTACAAGGCCATGTCCAATCATGAACTGATGGACATGCTCCACCTCAAAAAATCCAAATCCATCAGAACCATGAGAGCTAGAGACTTAAACCTCGGCACAAGTATGAATAGGACATGCTGGAGGGATAGATTCATAACCCAGAGGCTTCCCATGCTCTGGAACAGAATCCCAGTTCATGTTAGGCAGAGCCCCTCACTAACTCTCTTCAAGAGAAATCAGGGGCACAGTAAACTAATTCTATTATATAAGGGGACCTTCACTGTGTCACTACTAGACAGAGGCACAGTATTCTAAATCTATTCTGTACATTTTTGTAACATTTCATGGGGTGGCGAAAACCACATCACTATGGCTAGGCTTACAAATGCCCCAGGGCAGATAGCCTAGTACTAAACTATGAAACTATGAAACACAAATGTCTTGCTGAACGTCAGCCAATAAAAGGGATGTCTGCACGTACAATTCTCAGAACTGAAATGCCCCAGGAGGAACAGCAGCGTAAGGAAAAAAGTAAGTAATCTGCCATCCAAGGAAAAGAACAAAGGTAGAGGGGGAGGGATAGAATACTGCAACATAGAAGAGAAGGACATCCAAGTTATGGTAAGATTTTACAGAACTATTCTATGTCCCTCCATTCTAATGTTACAGTTTTCTTAACATGAGGGAGAGCACCAAAGCTTAGCAGGAAACCTTGGAGGAGGAAGGAGCAGAGGAACTTTTCACAAAGCCATGAAAAATGGCTCTAGCAAATCCAGCCCTAGATTTAGAAATACTATCCGGCTTGTAATGCTTGGTGAAAGTATGAACAGAAAACCAAGTGGCAGCCTCTAAAATGGTGTTAGTATCCAAACCTTTAAAGAAACCAGCAGTAGAAGCTACAGACCTAGTGCAGAGAGCCTTAACAGGAACAGGGAGACTCTTAACAAAATGAAATAGCCTTAGAAATTCAAGAGGAAATGGTCTGCTTGGAAACAGGCAAACCCAGAGCTCTGTGATGAAAAGAAACAAAAAGCTGATCAGATTTCCTGATAGGGTTAGTCTTATCCAAATAAAATCTGAGTTTTCTTTGCACATCCAAGGTGTGCAAGATACTCTCACTGGAGGATTGTGGAGAAGGGAAAAAAGTGGGCAATTGAATAGATTGATTAAGAGACAACTCATTCACCACATTGGGCATAAAAGAAGGATTAATATGCAATGAGACCCTATTCTTATGAAAAAAAAAAAGAAAAAGGTGGAGAAGCCATTAAAGTTTGAATCTCAGAAACTCTCCGAACAGAGGTTAAAGCTAGTAAAAGAAATGTTCTCCAGGTACAAAATTTTAGTGAAGCTGAAGCTGCAGGATCAAAAGGGGCTACAATTGGCTTTTCTAAAACATAATTCAAATCCCAAGGAGGAGGATCTGACTTCCTGGGAGGATTAATATGAAGGATGGCATTGAGAAAAAGTTTCACTTCTAATCTAGAAGCTAAAGAGGGAATCAATGGCAGACAAGCAGAAATGGCTGACAAGTTAACTTTCACTGAGGAGTAAGCCAAACCACTCTTAAGTAACTTAGACAAACAAGAAAGAACAACTGGGATCTCCACTGACGGTGGATCCAGATTATTTGAAAGAAACCAAACAGAAAATCTCTTCCATTCAGATAAGCAAGATCTTCTAGTATTGGGTTTTCTGGCCTCCTACAGTACCCTAAGCACATCCTTAGAAAAAAGGTGTCTGAAAGGAATCAAAAGTTTATTATCCAGAAAGTCAGATGTAAAGTTGACAGATGTGGAGGAAGCAGAGATCCCTTGTCTTGTGTGAGAAGGTCCAACCTGTGAGGTACTTGTAATGACTACCCCTGGCTAAATGCAGAAGCAAAGGGAATCAATGCTGTCTTAGCCAAAAGGGAGTCAACAACAGTATTTTTGGTTTGTCCTGCTGAATCTTGAGCAGGACTTTTTGAATGAGAGAGGGGGTGGGTGCATGAAAAAACATTCCATTCTGTGAGAAAGATAGGGCGTCCACCTTCCAATCTAGAGGACCTATGACTCTGGCACAAAAAAGAGGAAGTTGTTTGTTCAGAGGGGAAGCAAAAAGATCCACTAGAGGAGTAACCCACTGATGGACCAAATCCAGAAACACATCCCGGTGAAACATCCATTCATGGGATTGAGTCATGGACCTGCTGAAAGTGTCTGCCACTACATTTTGAGTGGATGAAATGTAAACTGCTTGATGAAACACTGTACTGAACTGCCAAGTCCTATGCCACCAGAGCCAGTCTGCAAAGAGGATATGACTTTGCCCCCCCCCATGCTTGTTTACATACCAAAGGACTGTAGTGTTGTTTGTAAACACTTTCAGAGGCCCTGGATGAAGCAGAGGATGGAAAGCCTGTAGAGCTAGTATGAGGGCTCTCATTTCCATGATACTGATATGCTCCTTCCTTTGAGAAGGAAACCATAGACCCTGCACCTTTTTTGATGCAAAGGTTGCCCCCGAACCTGTGTCTGAGGCATCTCTGAACAACTCTTGAGATGGTTGAGGTGGATGAAGAGGAAGACTCGGATTCAGGGAAAATTGCTGAATGCACCAAAGAAGGTCTGACTTAAGGCATGGGAGTGGAGGAAGTACAAACTCCAGAGGATGAGCATGCTGCATCCAAACTGAATTTAGGTACCACTAAAACTTCATGTGATGTTTTGCCAGGGGTACCGTAGGGATTGTGGATGCCATAAATTTCAGTAGCCTCAGAAACTCTCTGGCATGTAGAGATGGAAGAGACAGAAGACTGTGGAAGAAGGAACTGAAAGAATATTTTCTGGTAGAAGAAAAACCATCATGGGATCTGATCTTAGCCTACATCCTAGAAAAATGTGATCCTGTGAAGGGGAAATAAATAATTTTTTGAAATGTATGGTGAACTCCAACCTTTGCAGGAGAGAGATGGCAAATTGCAGATTTTTAATTAACTTTTCTGAAATGGGAACCATAAAAAGGAGGTTGTCCAGATATGGATATGCCTGAATACCTCTGATTCTGCAATAAGCAATCACAGGGGCCAAACACTTCATGAATACCCTTGGGGCAGTGGATAAACCAAAGGCAAGGGAGAGAACTGAAAGTGCAAGGAAGCCACAGAGAAACATAAAAACCTCCTGTAAAGAGGATGAATATGGATGCAAAGATAAGTGTCCTGGATGTCCAGACAGGCCATTTAGTCCTGAGGAGGAATAAGAGGAAACAAAGTCTGTAAACACAGCATGCAGAAAGTAGCAACCTTTAGAAAAATGTTTAAATGGGAAAGGTCCAGGATGGGTCTTCAAGGACCTTCCTTCCTGGGCTTAAGAAACATTCTTGAGTAAAATCCCCTTCCCCTTTGAGCCAGAGGAACATGTTGAATTGTTCCTTGAGAAAGCAAATCCTGTAAAACCTGTGGAAACAAATCCAACTGGTTTGGAGGAGGTTGAGGAATGCCCCTGAAAGAAGGAAGATTTTTCCAAGTCATGAAGTATCCACATTGGATAATTAAGAGAACCCAGGAATCCTGAGTAACACTTGCCCAAACTGGAAGTGATAGGGAAAGATGAAGAGAAAGAGGAGTAAGATTTGTAGGAAGTGGTATTCACAGACTACCTGGCTTACCTGGAAAAAGGCTCTCTTGGAGTATAACCTGAAAGAGAAGCTTTAGGCTGAGGAGTTCTTCTAACAGCCTTCTTAGTTCTGGTAGAAGAAGAAGGAAGAGGAGGATGGGTCTGTTTCCTCACAAAAAGAGGATTTAAAGGGACATTTCTGTGAAATTTAGGGGCAGGTGACAAAAAATGTGTTTCAAGTCCTGAAATTCTTTTCCTTTTCTTGTAAGGACTTGAATAAGTCAGCTGTTGCAGTACCAAAAAGAGCATTTTTTTATCCAGAGAAGCATACATCAGTTTTGCTTTAATGTCATCTGGAAGTGGTTGAAGCCTCAACCAAGAATACCTTCTAAGGACAGATACAGATGCAGCTGCTGTAGATGATGTTTCTGCTGCATCATAGCTGCATTTAATTGAGTGACAAGCCACTTGAGAAGAGGCTCCTAAAAGGGACATAACCTGATTTTTAATATTGGAATCAGGAAGCTCTGAAAAAGCTTGAGATGCCTGAGAAAGAAGAGCCAAAGAATATCTGGATATGTGTGTTTGACAGTTAATGGCACATAAAGCTAAAGTATCAGAAGTGTAAACCTTCTTCAAAAGTCTTTCTATAATTTTGCTCTCCTTATATGAAGGAAGAAGCTCAGATGATGGTAATAACCTAGAAGGTTTGTCTGAAACAATGGATACCACAGCAGGATCAGCTGAAGGGCATTTGTAAAGGAATTTACAGTCATCAGACACCTTATAAAATCTGTCAGGCCTTTTAGGTGCTGGAACCTGAGAATCAGGGGCCTTAGAAGTAGAGGAAAAAGCATCCAAAAATCTGGCAATACAGGTGGTACAGGAGAAGGAGAATAAGACTCCATTTGTAAAAGGTCATAATATTTTTTGCACCTCAGAAACCTGAGAGAAGTCCCATTTAAAGAATTCTCTCATCTTAATAGGTTCCCCAAAAGATATTTCTTCCACTGGAGAATCTGCAACATTACAGTCTTCCTAAGGCAAAGCATATTCTAAAGGAGATGTAATGTGTGTTGAACATGCCAAGGAATCCTCATCAGATGAAGACTCATCCTCTGAAAACTATGCCCTATAGTCTGCAGTAGGCTATGACATGAGCTAAGTATTTTGTGAAGACCCTCGGAGCCGTAGATGGCCCAAAGGGTAAAGCACAGAACTGAAAATGTGAGGAACCAATAGAAAAGCAAAGAAATTTCCTGAACCGAAAGTGAATGGGGATATGAAGGTAGGCATCTTTGATGTCTAATGACACCATAAAGGCCTGAGGAAGAATGAGAAGAAGAAAGGTTGGTAATGTTAGTATTAGAAAGGTGGGAAACTTCAGAAAGGTATTTAGGTGGGAAAGATCTAGAATGGGCCTCCAAAGGCCATCCTTCCTGGAAACCAGGAACATCCTGGAGTAAAATCCTGTTCCAACTTGGCAGGGTGGGACTTCCTGAATAGTGCCTGGAGAAAGTAGGCTGGATATGACCTGGGGGAAATATTCCAATTGTTCTTCTGGAGGTTGTGGGATGCCCTGAAGGAGGGAAGAGTTTTCCACACCATGAAATATCCTTGTCTGGTGATGGATAGGACCCAAGAGTCCTGGTTTATGTTATTCCAAGCAGGGACAGATGGAGAGAGGTGAAGAGACAAAGGAGTTAATGGGCCAGGAGGTGGGTAGTCACAGACTACCTGGCTTAGGCTGAAAGGGCTGTTTCTGGGTGGGGGCAGAAGAGGCAGATTTAGATGGTAGTTGTTTCCTAGGGTCTCTCTTATCTTTGGAAGGTTAACACTGTGGCCTGGCTGGTTTTCTGACAAAGGTGGTTTTGGTAGGATAATTCCTCTGAAATGTGAGGACAGGGGAAACAAAGATATGTTTTAGATTGTGCAGCTACTTGCCCTTTTCTTGTAAGTGTCACAAAAAATCTCACCACATCAATGGATAAAACCACCTCCTAGTACAAAACATAATCAAAAGGCAAAACCAAGGAGGCGGTAAACACGGCAGTTAAAAGATAACTTGAGTTTAATGAAGTAGAAGCGCTTTCACAACACTTCTTCAGATACAATAAAATAACATCTCAAAATGCTTGTGTTTACATCTCTATAAACCAATAAAAATACTAGGAGTAGTCACATGACAGATAAAACAATCACCTGACCTAAATACAGCTTGCAAAATCCCAAATAGCACATTCATCATAAAAAACAAATATAAAACATTCAGTCTATGATTCAAAGCTGAAAAGCTGGTAAAATTAACATATAAAGTGCCTGAATAAAGTATACATACACATTTATATATAACCAACAGTACTCATACTATCAAAAGCATAATCATATTAACAGCAGTCAGAAACGCCTAATGGAAGTCATAAGAACTAACAAATAAACACATACAAAGCTGCTCAATGATCCCTTCAAGATGTAAACATAAGGCCTGCATCACTGTGTCATTTCTGTTTGAATTTCTACAACCTTTCCATATAAAAAACAACTAAGTTTGTAAAAAATACTTATATGCTCACCCCCATGGCTTCCACTTAACACAGCTTGTAAAGTGCAGTTGTGTACACTTACATGTAGATGTTCAAGTGTATTCACTGTTGCAGTCATCACATTTGGGTATATTCCCAAAGCTAAGGATGGGAGGAGGAATTTAGATAGCATAAGGACCAGCTATAAGGCCCTGTAAGACTGCAGTGGCAATGCCAGCTCCGGATTTAGAGAAAATTGGCAGATGGTAATGCTTGGTGAAAGTATGTACAGAACTCCAGGTAGAAGCTTCTAGGATGTCCCTGACAGGGACGCCTCTGAGAAAGGCTACAGAGGTAGATTCAGCCCTGGTTGAGTGGGGTCTGATCCCCTGTGGGATAAGTTTTCCATGGTGCTTGTAGCAGAAATGAATGCAATGGCCTATTCATTTAGAAATGGTTTGCTTTGAAATAGCTTTCCCCTCTGCCCCTGCAGCAAATGCAACCAGCAGTTGTTCAGATTTCCTTTGAGGTTTAGTCCTGTCCAAGTAGAATCTAAGTTGTTTGTAAACATCTAAGGAGTGCAGTATCCATTCCCTTTTGTTCTGTGGATTAGGAAAGAAGGTTGGCAAATGAATGGACTGATTAAGGGCCACACTGGATACCACCTTGGGCATGAAGGAAGGATTGGTCCTGAGGGACACCCTGTCCGCATGAAAGATGATGAAAGGCTCCACTACCATAAGGGCCTGTATTTCAGATATCCTTCTTGCTGAAGTGACTGCTAAAAGGAAAGCGGTTTTCCAAGAAAGGAATTTTAAGTCTGCAGTAGCAGCTGGCTCGAAAGGAGGAAGAGTGAGTTTTTCCAATACAAAGTTAAGTTCCCAGGCAGGAGTTGGAGCTCTCCTGGGTGGTTGTAAATTTTTGGCCCCTCTGAGGAACTGCTTGAGCAGTGGATGACAGAAGAGGGGAGGTTCTGTGTTATAATGAGCTGAAATGGCAGAGGCATGAATTTTGATGGAGGAAAAAGACAGGCCCTTATGAAGCATCTCAGTTAAGTATTGTAAAATCTGAAGTAAATTGGGCACTGCTGTGCTCATCCCTTGAGATTGGTTCCAGGCACATAATCTTTTCCATTTTTCAGCATAAGATTTTCTAGTACTAGGCCTCCTTGCCTCTAAAATGATATCCATCACTGGTTTACTGACGGATGGTAAAGGAGAGATTAGGTAATTAACCAGGCTGCTAGGTTCAGTGTTTGAAGCTGAGAGTGCAGAATCTGGTTATCCTGCTGAGACAATAGGTAGGAGTCTGAGGCAGGTGCCATGGGGCCAACAGTGACACACTGCGCAAGAGGGGGTACCAGTGTTGGAGTGGCCATTCTGGTGCAATCAAAATCGTCCTTGGTTTGTCTTGTATGATCTTTAGTAGTACTTTGGAGAGCAGAGGCAGAGGAGGGAAGGCATAAACTGATAGGTTTTTCCAGCTGAAGGACAGGGCATCCACTTTCCAAGCTTGTTTGTGGGGAGTCCTTGTGCAAAATTTGTCCAATTTATAGTTCTGGGGGGAGGCAAACAGGTCTATATCTGGGGTCCCCCATTTGCTTGTCAACAAGTTGAAAATTCTTGACTCCAGTTTCCATTCGTGAAGGTCCATGAGGTTTCTGCTTAGTTCGTCTGCCATTGTATTTAGTTTTCTTGGCAGGAATTGAGCTTGTAGATGCACTTGGTAGCTCAGGGCTGTGTTCCACAATGCCATGGCTAGTCTGCAGAGGGGGTAAGAATGTGTACCCCCCCCCGCTTGTTTATGTACCACATAACAGTGGTGTTGTCCGTCTTTACCATTAATTGTCCTGGAAGAATGTGGTCCTTGAAGGCTGTCAAAGCATTCTGTACAGCTAACATTTCTTTTTGATTGATATGCAGGTGCATTTGACTTGTGTTTCATTTGCCCTGAATGCACTTCCCTGCCAGGTGAGCCCCCCATGCATAGTCTGATGCGTCTGTTGTTAGGGTTTGGGCGGCAGGGGGTAGTGTGAATGGTAATCCCTTGTTTTGGTGGCAGGCCTCTGCCCACCAAAGGAACTCTAGGCGTAGGCAAGGTATGATAGGAATCATTGCTTCTAGATCCTGAACATGTTGACACCATAGGCTTTTTAGATACCATTGTAGTTTCCTCATGGAATTAGAAGACTGCAGGAGGCCATGAACCCCAAGGCTTGCAGTATTTGCCTTGCAGATAGCAGGGTTTTTGTGGCCACTTGTTTGAAGTAGGTTGTCAAATGAATTTGTTTCTCTGGCATGAGGAAAGCCATCTGTGAAGTTGTATTCAAACTTGCTCCCAGGAATATTATTTGTTGACAGGGTGCCAGGTGTGATTTCTTTTTGTTTATGGTGTTCCCCAGACAAGTTAGCACCCTTTGTACAAAGGCCAGATGGTTCAAAAGTATGTCCTGGCTTTCTGCCTGAATTAGACAATCGTCCAGGTATGGGTATATTTGAATATTTCTTTGCCTGCAAAATGCAATGACAGGAGCTAGGCACTTTGTGAATACCTTGGGCGCAGCAGATAAGCCAAAGGCAGTGCAGAGAACTGATAGTGCGTGTAGCCTGCTTTGAAGCGTAGGTATCTTCTGCAAAATTCACTGATTGGGATGTGCAGGTATGCTTCCTTTAAATCTAGCGTTACCAACCAGGCATCTTTGCCTAGCACAGGGAGCAACTGGTGAGGAGTCAGCATCTTGAATTTTGGAATCACCAAAAAGGTGTTTAGAGTTTTGTCTTTTCTGGGTACCAGGAAAAGTCTTGAATAGAAACCTTGTCCCTTTTCCTCTTCTGGTACCAGCTGAATAGTTCCCATGCTTAAGAGAGAAAATATTTGCTTTTGGGCCTCTGCCCACTGATTTGGGGGTAGATCTGGCCACCCGCTTGGTGTTGGTAATGTGTGGAAGTGAAATCTGTATCCCTGGGACACTATATTTAAAACCCATTTGTCCTGGGTAATGAGTTTTCATTTCTTTGCATGAAGAGCAATCTTTCCCCCTAAAGGGGCAGTCAGTTGAGAAGCACTTGGAAGTTTTAAAAAGTAATTGAGGCAGTTTACCATGGGGGGGGGAGTTTATTACTCCCAGATTTGGAAGTGGAGACCCCCCACTGCTTAGTCCTGTGTGTACCCTGGGACTGAAGCCTGGGAGCTCTGCTGGATCTGGGTTTGGACTGAGAAGGTCTGGAAGAGGCAGGAAAGGACCAATTTTTGGAAGGCCAATGCCTACTAAACCTTGGAATTTGTAGTTGTAAAAAATCTTTAACATTTTGCATAGATTTAGCTTTTTCCTCCATCTTTTTAAGAACTTCTTCTGCCTTGTTGCCAAACAGGCGGTCCTGGTTTAAGGGAGCATCCAGTAATTTTGCTTTAACATGATCTGGCAAGGATTGCTCCTTAAGCCAAGCATGCCTTCTAAGTACAGACCCAGTTACAGCAGCCCTGCAAGATGCCTCTAGTGAATCAAAACCACATTGCAAAGCATGTTTTCCAACTTGTTCAGCTGAATGCAGTAAATTCTGTAAATCCTTATTTTCAGCACAATCAGGAATCAACATCATTTTCTGTTTAAGCAATCCAATAATATGCTGCTGATACTTTAACATATGAAACTGGCAGTTTAAGGCCCTAATGGCCAAAGTTGCAGAAGTGTATACCTTCTTACCCCATCTATCCAGCGCCTTGGAGTCTCTATCAGACGGGGTAGAATTTTTGGCAGTAGTAGCTTTAATGCCCTTGGGTCCCTGTGAAATGGTCTCACAATCCACAGTAGGATTTTTAAAAAGGGAACTTGTGAGAGTCAGGGACCCTGTAATATCTATCAGGTTTTCTGGGAGCAGGAGGTGAATAGTCAGGGGCCAAGCTAGACTCCGAAAAGGCATCATCAACAATGTCTTGTACAGGAGGTATGGCTAAAGGCTTGTGCTGGGGCAGGAGTAAGAAATCCCTAAGCCTCTTTTTAGAATCAGAGAAATCCTGACTTTCCCAATGAAAATGCTCCCTGAGAGTATGCAAGGTTTCACCAAAAGAGAAATCCTCTGGAAGGGAAGCAGAGGGAATAGAGTCCTCAGCATCAGAATCCTCATAGGTAGATAAGTGCAAATCCTGGTCATCGGAGGAAACAGAAAATTCAGAATCCTGGTCAGAAGTATCATAAGCAAACTCAGTCCTAGGTCTCTTAGAGGAGGAAAGCTGGCTTCCTCTGATTAAAGTAATAAGGTCTTCAGCCATTCTTATCATTTGTTTTTTAGGCATAGAGGCCTGACCATGCAGTCTGGGTGTCAGTTTTCTAGGCATGGTTCATGTTTTTGGCCTTGAAGAAGAAGATGGCATCTGTTTAATACGCAAGTCAGTAGGCCTGAATACACCCTCAGAAGCCGATGCCTGCACAGCGGCTCTGGACCCATCCAAGGTAGAGACATCCGCAGGTTCCACAGTTGAAGCATCTCACGGCATACGAATGGGTCTTGGTAGAGGCCTGCGAATCTGAAGTAGAGGGTATCAGGGGCTGCGAAAGCGCCTCACTGAGTACAGGTGTACTGGCGACTGGCTTAGGAGAAGCATTGTCGGCAGCTTTGGACCTAGGTGGCCTGTCTCTGTCTTTATCTTTGCGTTTTTTTCGGAATGTCGATAGTCGGATGGCTTATCGAAGATATATGGGATAATTGAACCGAGCACCAAAATATTTAGCAGTGAAAATATAGCGACAATGGATAGTTTGTGGTTTAAATAAGGCACAAAAACAATAGCGAGGTACGTCGTAGTCAGGGCCTAGGCAAGGAATATAGTACAAATGAAAATCTTTATGAGGTATTTGCTTTCCACAAGTTATGCAATTATTTACTTTTACTGACATCAGTTTAGAGCAAGAAAAAGTTTCCCCAACGGGGTACTTAGCTTTTAGTTGAAGACTTCGGTTCTGAAACTCGAAAACGAAAAATTCAGGAGTTGGTTGACCGGGACTTGCGAAATGCTTCTGCTTCGGGCACCGCACAGCAAGAAAGACTGATGTAATGGCGTTGGCTGCATGTTGGCTGACGTCATGGAAGAAGGGGACAGCAACCGACGCAGGAACCAAGACTTTGTTAATCAGGCCGACTGAGGGCTACTGCAAGCAGATAACCCAAATGTGACGACTGCAACAGTGAAACACGAAGAACATCTAATCAGCAAATATATTTATTTCAAATGAATATGCATACACTTGCCATTTCAAAATCAAGTTAAACAGTCCGTGCATGTAAATCTAAACAACAGTCTTGTATATATAAAGAACAGCAAGATAAATAAGAAATACTTATATAGACACCCCCATGGTTTTACTAAGCACATTTTGTCTTAAATCAACAAGTTTATCTATTGTAAATGAATCGGGATACTAATAATGCCTTTTCAAAGTCAGCTGTTACAGTTTATGCATACAGACCTGGAAGACATGGATCAGCTGACTGAACACAGACTAATAGTTAAACACAACATGCTCATTGCACATGAAAAAAGTTCTACTCTAATTTTTACTCACCAAAAGCTCCACTTTTATGCATGAGTTCCTACAGACGAATTGCTGAATGAGTGTAAGCTTCCTTAGGTACAACACTACCTGGGTTGTAAACAGCATTCATTCCAGGACAGCTAGTGTAACTCGAGCCCTCTAGTGGTCAATGAAAAATATGAATCAGTCTCACTGAGCTAAAAAAAAATACTAGTGAATGAACTAATGAGAAAAAAAGAGGGAAAACGCCTAAATTACAAAGCTGCATAAAAAATTCATATGCAAAAACATAATAAACAATTAAAAATGCCTAAACCTAAACTCTGAATGTATACAAAAAATATCTATGTGTCTGGAATGCACCTAAAAGTACAGTTGTGTATACTTACCATAAATGCAGATGCTAGAGTGTATTCACTGTTGCAGTCATCACACTTGAGTTATCTCTGCCTGCAGGTAGCCCTCAGTCAGCCCGAATACCAGAGACGTAGTATTTCTGCGTCAGTTGCTGTCACTCCAGGTCTGACGGCAGGTCATCAGGGGTATAAAAACAGGCAGCTGATGCCATTACATCAGTTTTTCTTGCCCCAAATGTCAGGAGCCCCCCAATAGGGAGCTAAGCTATGGTGGAAAAAATCACCACAAGTAAAAAGTAAATACCAATACCCCTGCAAGGGGTAAGTAGTATACACAGAGAGGAGAGAGAGAGAAGAGGCTGGAGGGAGGGAAACCAGGACTGCAACAGTGAATACACTCAAACATCTACATTTATGGTAAGTGTACACAACTGTACTAAGTTCTTCGTGTTTCACTGTTGCAGTCATCACACTTGAATTGATTCCCAAAGCTGTAGAAAGGGTGGAGGCAGTCAAGAAGTGTTTGGGCTGGCTAGAATGCCCCGCAGGACTGCAGTTGCAAAACCCACCCTGGATTTGGAACATATAGGCAAGTGGTAATGCTTGGTGAATGTGTGTACAGAACTTCAGGTAGCAGCCTCCAGAATGTCCCTGGTAGGGACTCCCCTGAGGAGTGCTGTAGACGTAGAAGTTGCCCTTGTGGAATGTGTTCTGACCCCCTGAGGGGTTGGTTTCCCATGGTGTTTGTAGCAGAAATTGATACAGTGTGCTATCCATTTGGAAACTGTCTGTTTTGAAATGGCCTTGCTCTCTGCCCCTGGTGCAAAACTGAGTAATAACTGGTCAGATTTCCTGAAGGGCTTAGTCCTATCCAGGTAAAATCTGAGCATTCTGTGTACGTCCAAGGAGTGCAGGATCCTTTCCTTCTATTTTGAGGATTAGGAAAGAAGGTTGGCAAATGGATAGATTGGTTGAGAGCCACGCTGGACACCACATTGGGCATAAAGGAAGGAGTAGTCCTGAAGGAGACCCTGTCAGCATGAAAAATAATGAAGGGTTCCACTGCCATAAGTGCTTGTAGCTCAGACACACTCTTCTCACTGAAGTGATGGCCAGGAGCAATGCTGTTTTCCAAGAGAAGAATTTTAAGTCTGCTGATGCTGCAGGCTCAAAAGGGGGTAGTGTGAGCTTTTCCAGTACAAAGTTAAGGTCCCAAGCAGGGGTGGGTGCTCTCCTTGGTCACCTTAAATTGTTTGCCCCTCTCAGGAACTGTTTGATGAGAGGGTGAGAGAATAGGGGTGGCTCAGAGTTGTAATGAGCCGAGATGGCAGAGGCATGAATCTTAATGGAGGAAAAGGAAAGGCCTCTGTGGAGTAGATCCGCTAAGTAATCCAGGATTAGAGGTAGGGAGGGCAGAGTTGTATCCTCTCCTTTAGATTGAATCCAGGAGCAATACCTTTTCCACTTATCAGCATAGGATTTCCTTGTACTGGGTCTTCTGGCTTCAAGAATGACGTCCAGCACCTGCTTGCTTAGGCTGGTCACTGGGGGAGAATTCAAGGAATAAGGCAGGCTGCAAGATTTAGGGTTTGCATTTGTGGATGCAAGATCTGTCCCCCCTGCTTCTCAGCTCCACTCCCCATCTCTGTCCAACTGCTTCTGCCCCTAGGAGGAAAACTTGCCCATCATGCAAAAAACTGGACTTCCATCACCAAAGACCGATGGGTCCTCAACATTGTATCGCAGGGGTACAAATTTTACTTCCACTCACTGCCAACCCCAAAAGACGATCCCCAACGGGGTACCTAGCTTTAGAAGACTTCAGGATAATTCAATTCGGAAATGAAAACTCAGGTAGCGGCCGCCCAGCACTCGTGCGAACTGCTTCCGCTTCGGGCTCCTCGGCAAGAAAGACTGCTGTAATGGCATCGGCTGTCTGTTTTTATATCCCTGATGACCTGACATCAGACCTGGAGCGACAGCAACCGATGAAGAAATACTAAGTCTCTGGTATTCGGGCCAACTGAGAGTTACCTCCAGGCAGATAACCCAAGTGTGATGACTGCAACAGTGAAACACGAAGAACATCTACAGTAATATGAAATGCTGAAGCAAGTGCATACAATACTGTGATAATTCACAGATGCGGACAAAAAATAGATATACATAAAAATGAACTAACAAAAACAACATATATCTAAATGAATGCAGGTAATTACCTAATAAGTGGTCTATCTGCTAGGAAAGGTTTCAAGCAAACACTCTCATTTAAACCATGTTTCCTGTCAGTTTGTAACCTAATGATCCATTTTTGCTCTTCTTGTTCTGTTTTGTTCACCATGTTCCCCAATCTCATATTATCACGCAACCATTGTAATACTAAAAAACTAAAACTATGTGCTGTGTTAGTGTCATGTACATGCTTGGCCGTGGCCACTGCAATATCTTGTTTCTTAATTTTGTATGCATTCAAGCATCCTCTTTCCCTCAGTGATTTACTTGTTTTTCCTACATAAACGCTGTAGCATTCCTTACAGATAGCAAGGTAAACTACATTATGCATGGAACAATCCACATAAAACTTCATCTTATATTCCTTCCCTGTATCTTTGTGTATAAATGTGTCACCATTAACCATGTACTGACACGCATAGCAATTTCTACAGCTATAAGTTCCCTTCCTCTGAGAAATCTGTTGTACTCCTTGCCTCGATTCATTATAGCATAATTTCTGTTTCAAGGATTTGCTATTTTTATAAGCTACTCGTGGGTGATCACCCACCTACTCATGTATATGTTTATCTGATGGTAAGATGTGCCAGTTTTTCCTGATAATGTTCATAATCTGCCTATTGTCTGAAGTATATGTTAAAGTCAACCTGTTGATATTTGCTCCCTCAGTGGTTGGGGGTACCCTACTACGTGGTTTGGAGAAGTGAGGTTTGGCTCTCCCTTCCCTCTCCTTCTTAACCTTTGTGGCATATTTTTACATAAATGTGATGAATAACCTCTATTCATTAAAAGAGTTGAAACTCCTTGAAAAACACTATCTAGATGTTGATCATCACTAGTAAGGAAGATCGCAGAAATTGCGCCTGAGTCACATTCTCAAATACATGTGGAGGGTGCATGCTAGATCTTTCTAACAGACTATCAGTCCAACATTTATTCCTATATATTTTAGTTTTAATGGTATCTGTTTCAAGATATATATGTATGTCCAAAAAATCAATTTTCTCATTGGATTTCTGCATGATGAATTTTAACAAAGTCAGTGGTGTGTTCTAAATGCACCAAAAAGTCATCTAGAGTATTATCATCTCCTTGCCAAATCAAGAAAATATCATCCACAAAACGTTTGTAGTGATATAAATGAGGGAAAAACTTGTAGTGGCCATTCAAGACATAGTCTCCTTCCCATTGTGCCATAACCATGTTGGAATGAGTTGACACATGAGGTACCCATGGCCACCCCCTGTTTCTGTAGAAAATACTCTTCATTAAACATGAAAACATTGTTTTCTAATATGCTCTCTACCATCACACATAACAGATCTGTATGTCTAGATGAATATTCAGAGTGTTTAGATAGGTACCGTTTGATAAAAGTCACTCCCTGATCACTGGGCATTACCGTGAACAAAGAACAGACATCTAATGTCACAAAAGTGAATACAGCAGGTAAAGGGTGCTGTTCAATATGTTCAAATAAAGTGGTTAAAAAATCTTCAGAATCTTTTAAAATAACTTTAGATTCATCTGTGACAGGTCTCAAGTTTTTTTTCAACATATACAGACATAGGCTCAGTGGGCCATCCTCTTCCAGATACTATAGGCCTAAGTGGGGGTTCTACCATAGATTTGTGAACTTTAGGTACTCCTTTAATTATAGGGATGACAGGATGAGTTACTATTAAATAATCATACAGTTCTTTAGAAATCAAGGAACTGTTGAAAATATCCTATAAATCATCTGAAAAGTACTGCTTATCTTACATATGGTACACATATCAATTTTATCATATGTGTCAGAGTCAGAAAGCATACTATTCATTTTATCAATGTAATAACTCCTATCCAAGATCACCACTGCCCCTCCCTTGTCTGCTGGACAAATTATAATATATTCATTATTGCTTAATGTTTCAATGGCTTTATGTTCCAATTTAGTCAAGTTAAAAAATTGTTTGGCTTTCCTACCTTTATCAGTATGCATTGCATGTAGATCTGTTTCACATTTTAATAAAAGCTTCCAACAATGAATTTAAATGAGGAACATAAACACTTGGTTTCTGAAACGTAGTAGCTTGCTCATTATTATTAGAATACATCAATTTTAACATAATGTTCCTGCAAAACAGCTCCACTTCCTAAATGGTGTCACAAATATTGCTGTGAGTTGCTGGAACAAACATCAGTCCTTTGCTTAGCACTTTCTTTTTATCCTCATTCAGCATGTACTGTGACAAGTTATATATCAACGTGTGTTGCTGTTCTGCAACCAGAACATCTTGACTGACTGTTTCCGTACTGAATCTCTGGACGAATTCCTCCTCTTCCTGTTGCCACTCCTGGGCCTGTCCGGTCCCATACGTTTCCTTATGGATAGCAGGAAGGTTTAACTGTTAGTCTATGCACGGTGAGCATGTCTTCCAGATCTGTATGCATAAACTGTAACAGTTGATTTTGAAAAGGCATTAGTATGCCAATTCATTTATAATAGATAAACTTGTTGATTTAACACAAGATGCACTTAGTAAAACCATGGGGGTGTCTCTATGTAAGTATTTCTTATTTATCTTGCTGTTCTTTATATATACAAGACTGTTGTTGTTTAGATCTACATGCACGGACTGTTTAACTTGGTTTTGAAACGGAAAGTGTATTTAGGCTCATTTGAAATAGGTATATTTGCAATTAGTTACAAGTTGTGTTAAGTGGAAGCCATGGGGGTGAGCATATAAGTATTTTTTACAAACTTTATTGTTTTTTATATGGAAAGGTTGTAGAAATTCAAACAGAAATGACATAGTGATGCAGGCCTTATGTTTACATCTTGAAGGGGTCATTGAGCATCTATGTATGTGTTTACTTGCTAGTTCTTATGACTTCCATTAGGGGTGTTTGACTGCTATTAATATGATTATGCTTTTGATATTATTGAGTACTGTTTGTTATATATAAACATGTATGTATACTTTATTCAGGAACTTTACATGTTAATTTTACCAGCTTTTCAGCTTTGCACCATAGGCTGAATGTTTTATATTTGTTTTTTATGATGAATGTGCTATTTGGGATTTTGCAAGCTGGAGTTTAGGTCAGGTGACTAGTATAACTGAAGAGTCGGGTAATTGTTTTACATGTCATGTGACTACTCCTAGTATTTTTACTGGTTTATGGAGACTTAAACACAAGCATTTTGAGTTATTTTATTGTATCTGAAGAAGCGTTGTGGAAGCAATGCGAAAGCGCTTATACTTCATCCCAAGTTATCTTTTAACTGTCGTGTTTACCGCCTCCTTGGTTTTGCCTTTTCTTGTAAATATTTAAAAAGTTCTGCAGCTGAGGTATTAAACAAAGCCTTGTTGTCCAGAGGGGCATCCATGATCTTTGCTTTAATATCATTAGGCAAATGTTGGAGCCTGAGCCATGAATACCTCCTCAGGACGGGTGCAGATGCAGTTGCCGTTGCTGAGTCCTCCACGACATCATAACTGCACTTAACAGAGTGCCTGGTAACCTGAGCCAAAGAATTAAGAATAGAGGAGAGCTTAGCCTTGGTGGGAGAATCATGGAGGTCAGACAGAAGCATTCCAGCATCTGATAAAAAGGGCTAAGACATATTTGGCCATATGAGTTTGATAATTAACTGCCCTGAAGGCCAGAGTAGCACAGGTATATACCTTTTCCTTAACCTTTCCATGACTTTGCTCTCCTTATCTGAGAGAAGCAAGAAGGTAGAAGGCAGCAATTTGGATGCCTTGTCTGCAGACACTGAAATTATATTTGAAGAGGAATTTAGAGTCCTCAGGCACTTTACAAAAAATATCTGGGTGCTTGGGGGCTAGAGGCTGGGAGTCAGGGCACTTTAAAGCAGCTGCAAAGGCATCTAAGAAGGCTAGCAGAACAGGGGGTATGGCAGATGGAGAGGGGGAAACCATCTGTAAGAGGTCGTAGTACCTTTTTTGGATGTCAGATATCTGGCAACAGTCCCACTTGAAGAACTCTCTCATCTTCAGGATATTTTCTCCAAAGTAGACATCCTTCCCAGGGGTATCCGTGCCACTGGATTCCTCTTCTGGTGAGGCATAACCCAAAGAGGAAAAGAGTTAGGCTGAATAAGCCAAGGATTCATCTTCTGATGATTCTTCCTCATCTGAGGAAATCTCCTCAGAGGTCATCTTTAAGGAAAAAGAGGGAGGAAAGGCAGGAGAGTGGAGAGAGGGATCCAAGGTCTGTTGTGGGGCCATAAACGCACTGAATAGGCCTTGGGAGAAAGCCTGCCAATCCAGTGTTTGTTCCTGGGGAGCAGGAGAAACATGTTTAGTCTTAAGCTTTTTCCTCCATATGGTGGAAGGTGGATGGGCCAAACATTGGTAGGAACATCCTCCCACACGATTATCTGGATGACACCACGAGGGCCTTCAGCAATAAAAAGCCGAGGTTCCCTCCCTACACCCTAGTTGGACACCTGGGATTCCCTCGAAGACATGCTGATAGGGTTGTTCACGGCCTTCACTATTTTACCCTCCAGGACCACATTGGTCTTAGAGAGACATCCTGAACCGAAGGAACAGTAGGTACATCAAGCTGTAGCTTCTTGGCCTTTTTTGGTTGCGGCTTGTCTGAAGGGCCCGACGCTGCCTACATGTCATGCGCTGCACGCTTAAAGCACTTGACTCTCAAGATATAATTTCAGGGAAGCTAAATGGCTGCGAAGGGTTTTTAGTACAAATGCCTTACAGACAGCACAGGCTGTATGGTTGTGGTCTGGGCTTTGGCAAAACAAGCAAAAGTCGTGAGCATCCTTATGTGGAATCTGCCTTCCACACTGACACTTGCCCTTCCTAGTTTTCATGTAATCACAGCCAAATACAGTAGCCAAAATATTACAGAAACCCCCCCAAGGGGGTACTTATCTGAAATAACATTCGCAACTCCACTGATGAGCGATGGCCGGCCAGAGCAGGCGACTGAACAAGTGGTAGAAAAATTCTTAGGTTGGTATGTGCTGATGTCCACTTTATCCTCAATGTCTCTTTATGACTGACGTACGTTTGCTGATGTGCAGCATTGCATGCATCTCACAGTAGCTTTAGACTTTTGTATACTGGCCGGATGTACAAGTCAGCCAGTGGTGGATACCCCCATGTTATGGATACTACAGCAAATGAATAGAGGGACATCTCCTGTTCTCTAACCCTCTTAACCAGAGAAGACGTAAAGGAGGGAGCAGAAACATCAGAAGGAGACTTAAGCGCCATCAATGCCTTAATCAATCCCTGTGTAAATGTACCCCAGTCTGATTGAGGCAACTTAGGAGAGGAAGATGCTTAGTTTTTTTGTTTTTTCTTAACATGCACGTCTACTTGATGGCAAGTGGAAGGACCCAACGTAGGTTTGCCTTCAACAACTAACACTGGGATCTCTTCCCTTACTAGAATCTGAGGAATGTCTCTGGACCCTTCTGACACTACAAGCTGCAGTTCCCCTTGACCATCCGATAGGGACATTTGCACTGCCTCTGAAGAATCCGACCTAGGCACGTCCTCAATGGTCTCTGAGGTGGTACCCGCCGGAGAACCAGACCCAACCTCCAAACGTACTTCTGGGTCTTCACTAAGCTCAAGGGATACGTTGGCAGAAAGAGGCGCAGCAGAAGAGGATTCAGTCCTGGGCTTATTGACCTTCCTCTTCAAAGTCAGCTCAGCAGAAAGACCCAAAGAACCCTCCATAACATCCTTAGCTAGTCTTTTCAAACATTGGTTCTCTAAATAAACACTTGAGTCAAAAGACAGCTTTGCAAGTTCTTTGGAGCAAAGGCCTGACAAATAGCACAAGAACAGTGGTTGTGATCAGGGCCTGGACAAAAAAGGCAAAGATCGTGACTGTCCTTATGTGGAATTTGCTTTCCACACCTACACCTGACCTTCTTGGATGATATGAACTAAACAAAAAATGCAGTAGCAATAAAAAATATAAACCCCAATGGGGCACTTATCTGAAAGCTGGAATCAGCAAAACGACAACAGGCAACAGACCGGCGTACGAGTCAAGCATTCCAAATGGCAGCAGAGAGGTTCTGAGGATTGTACATGCAGACATCCCTTTTATGGCTGAAGTTCGACAAGCCGTACTATCAATGTCCTTTGTACTTGCAGTAGCTAAAAGCTGTTGCATGTTGGCCGGATGTTGAGTTGCTTAGCACAGAGGATCCCTCGTTAAGAATACTGCAACATTAGAATACAAGAACATTAAAAAGATACAAAGCGGTTTTCTTCATCATTTTGAAATCACCTCATTAAATTTAATAAACATGTCACTGGACTCAAAAAAATGCTTAGGACCTAACCAATAAGCACATTTATCATGAGGAGAGAAGTGAAATCTGTCACAGGTATAAAGAGGTGCAAAAGTAGCCTGCAAAAAGTTTTATCTGCTAAACGTAGCATGTGCAGAGTTCTTGAATCCTAAGGGCTACTGAATAATGGATCTTTTTTGCAGTTCATTTTTTAAACACCTTTACTGAATTATCACTTAAGACACAGGCAAACATACATTTCACAGTTACAAACATTATACATCATATACACACTTTTATACAGTCATCAATCCAACATTGCATAAATTGCTCAATTCCTGCCTGACTTCATTCAAACCTCACTTCTTTTGCATGTACTGTTCCCACAATTTCCTTTTTTTTGTACAGCTTGTTCCTACCCTTTTCTATCTCTGTCTCTGTTACAATATTCAATACTTCAAATACAGTTGGTTTAGACTTTGATTTCTATTTTCTACTAATTGCAGCCACCAGAATTAAACTTAACAAGGCCCTACCATATCTAGGCAATTCAGAGATGGTGTCCCAGCTCAAAAAATGAATTTACTTAGTTACAACCTTTTGATCACCCAATATTTGTAACAGTATTCTTTAGGGAATTTTTGAAGTCTGCCAACTCATTACATTCCAAATATTTATGTTCCCAGTTACCTCTTTCTTCCCCATCACACCTCCACCATTTGCCATCTACCAGAGTAAAAAATTATTTGGAGTCTTCTTGGTGTCTAAAAATACCCATGCAAACACTTCCAAGCAAAAATCCTAAATCTTCTAGACTTTATTGCATATTTGGGAGCCATACATATGTCATCCCATTGTTTCCTTGTGAAGTGCTTATCCAGTGTTTATCCAACCCCTCTTCCCAAACTTTTCTAACCTTCTCTGACTGATTCCTGTAGTTAACATGCAGTATTTTACATGCCCTATTCATTACCCATTTTTTAACATCCGCTTCAGTTCTACATTCATCTACAATTCTACCACAGCAGGTCTTTCTCTTAGAATTCTCCTATCCCTTTCTCTTTGTCTATACTCTATCAGTCCCTGACAGGGAAAGCAGTCTCTAGCCTGCAGTCCAAACAACTTCTTGGCCTCTTCCCATTCTATCACCTCTCACTCTCTAGTTATTTGTTCCCAGTACCTTGGTTCCTTTGTCAGTTTTCTCCAGTAAATTCCAGCCTCCTCTTGCCTATTCTCTGTACCCCTAACTGTAGTTATCCCTACTGGCAGAATCTTCTTTCTTCATTCTTACATAGGCTTAGTTCTTAGAATACTTTCTGCTCCTTTATGAATATAATATTCTGTATGGCGGTTATTCTCCTTAAGGATCTGCATCCAAAATCCCACTCTGTCATTATTTCTTGAATTTCCTCCCTGCTTCATCTGTATCCCTTTCCATTTTGAATTACAGCTTTCTGCTTGTGTTACGTACAAGAGCCTTAACCGTACAGCTATAAAATATCACTTCAGATCAAACTGACCTTTGTCCTTTCCCCCTCATTGATAAAATCCTTCAACTCTTTATTAATTACTGTCCACAACTTCTCTTTTGGTTGATAAAAATATACCTGACCTGTATAAAGAACTAAAAGGGCTAGAAACATTTTTACTGATTGTTATATCCATGTCCACTAACAAGAACTTTCAGTTTCTCAGTTTTAGCATTATCTTTTTTTTTTTGGTCTCTTCCCACATATCCATAGCTGCCATAACACTCACTTTAACCCATACTCTTAAATACTTAATTTTATCATAAAAAATATGAGTATTGCTGAACCATTTCATGGGCAGGTACATAGTTTAGAGCTATGGTCTTTGTTTTGTCTTCATTAATTTTATATCCCCCAAAAACTTGAAACTGTCTCAGAATGTTCCACAACACTGAAATGTCCTTTTCTGATTTTATCATGTGCTATCTGCAAATAAAGCCAATCTTTTTTTGATTACCATGCCAATTATATCTTTGAATTGATAAGTCCCTTATTTTCTTTGCTCTAAATATAATGCAAATAACAAAAGGGAAAGAGGACTCCCCTGCCTGGTTCTCTTTTAAGACACAACTTAACAGAGGGGAACCCTCCTACTTCAATTTTTGCCTCTGATCCCTCATATATACTCCTAATTAAACTTACTGTATCAAGGAATGCAAATGCTGCCATAGCCCTACTCATAAAATCCCAGCTTACTCTGTTGAATGCTTTACCTGCATCAAGACCCACTAACAACTGTAGTATTTTCTTACATTCTGCTTCTCTTGGTTCATCATGTTCTATTAATGTTGTAATATATCTGCCTCCTCTCCACAAAACCATACTGATCTATATATTTCAATTTTCTTTAGCTATTATGGATATAAACACTTTAATAATGGTTTAAAATTGAAATGGCCATATGAAGGTGTGTCTGATGGGTCTTTACTGTCTTTAGGTGTTACATTCACCACAGCTTTCTTTCAACATTGTGGTGCTTCCCCTCCTTTTAAAATATTGTTAAACAAAAACTTCCAGATCTTTACCACTTTCTTCCCTCCTAGCTTCCAAACTTCCACAGGAATACCATCTATTCCTGGAGACTTTCCTGCAGATTAATTACACGCCACCATTTTTACCTAATTTCTTCCTATTTTAACTGTTGAGCCTCATCTACCTCTGACCTTGGCATACTTAAGTCTTTCATAAATATTTCCGTTTACACTTTTTCTTGATTTCCACATTGCTCTGCTTTATACAACTTTTCATAAATTCTCAGAAATATCTCTAATACCTCTGCAGGAACTCTGGTTATTTAACGGCTCCTTGTGTTTGGCAACTACCCTTTCTACTTTCTGTTGCCTACGTTGTTATGGTAAGAGTTTTTGTGCTCTGGAGTTATTATTAAAAACAGTAACTTAACAGCAGTCTTTCTAAAGTCATGCATATTATCCAGACACTCCCTCATTTTCTCTTTAACACTCTGCATTTCTGCTTCTTGGTCTATGAGATCCCCCTTACTCAGCAATATTTAACCTTTGTCAGCCCCTCTAAATAATTCTTGTCACTTCTTAACCAAATCTCTTTTTCTTTTATTTCTACCCTATTTTTAAATTCTACTTTAATTTTGTCCCATTTACTAGATATACCGTCTTATGAAATTTCTGTCTTCTCAAATAATTTCCACTTCCCATTCTGTAAATTCCTGTTTTTAACAGGTAAGCGAGGGAGCACCGGTGCCTCATTTTTACTTCATTACCGTGCATTTTTAACTTAGTTGTTATTGTTGCATTATCTGAAATAGGTATTTAATGTGTGTTGAAGCTTTCAATCACATGTGCATGTTCTTGTGAAATATAATTTCTGTCTAGTCTAGCCTAGTTATTGTACATTGGGGAATAATATGTAAATTCTCTCCTAACTTCTACCACTGAATTCATGTCCTCCATACCAAATATTTCCATAAAGTTCTTCAGAAATCCACCCTCTTTTGTTATATTTTCCCTTCTAGGTCCTCCAGATATATCCTCACTGTTGCAGACCAAGTTCCAATCCCTACCTGTAAGTAATATTCTCTGCTGAAAGCTGATTTCTCCCAAAATGTTTCTTAAACTCCATAACAGCAGTCTTAGGTGGAACATAAATACATGCCAGAATACATATTCCTCTCTTGCCAGTAGCCCCTTACTAACGCAAACCTACCATTGCTATCTTTTTTCCTATTGTATCACTATTGGAGTTCCTCTAGCAATAAGTCCCCTCCCCCTTCTGTCCCTGCTATTCTGCTGAATATCCATCCTGAAATCTTTTATTTATCAAATTCACATGCCCACTTCTTTTCTGATATTTGAACTCTGCATTTCTTAATACAAGTCAGTACTCTTTACCTTTCTGTCTATAACTATGAGGCAATTCAAATTCCAATATGAAATGTTTAATGTAGCAATTATGACAAGAAATTATTATTCCCATCTATTGTATATGACAGCTTTTTTAAATATCTATTTCCAGCTTTTGTGTTACGTGTACCCACTAATGTTTGGCAGGTTGATCTCTTACACAGTTGTTTCTTGTCATCTCCACTTGAACCTATGTCATGTTTAACTCTACTGATTGAAACCGTCACAAATGGACAGATGCACAAACAGGCATAACTCAGAAGCTCATTTTTTACTCCACCTTTCCCAACTAAACAAATTAAATGCAGCTTATTTGGTTATAAAAGTAATCTTTCACATAAATGTGTCAAAGAAAATGTATAAGTGTGTTGGGAACTTAACACAATTGTAGATATTTTAGTATGTTCACTGTTACAGTTAAGAATCCTTGAGACTTCTGCTGTATAAGGCCCAATAGTTGGCCCAATGTCCAGAGTTTAGCATCTTCCTCCTCCAGGCTAGATGGATGTCCTTGCCACCTGGACATCAAGGTATCAGTGGTATAGAAGGGACATCTCCCTGCACAATCTTTGGTTCTTTCTAATCCTGCTATCAAAGTTCTGTATGGTCTGAAGCCAGATCACCGAATATCCAGGTGGAAGCATCCAGTGGAAGGCAGTCCAACCTGAAGCCTCCCACGCTACCTGTCCAGGTTCTAAGATACCTGGGGAGGAAGGATGTCTGGTTATAGTAACCAATAGGGAATCCAGCAGAAATGTTGACCAGGGTACCCACCCTAACTCAAGAATGCCCACAGAAAGGACACAGAGAGGAGAAGGGAGGAAATTGTTACTGCAATAGGGAACATACTTGAACATCTACAATTATGGTCAGGTCATACAACAGCTGTGGTATTTTTATTGTATACTTCACTGATGCAGTAAAATCTCTTGGCAAGATTCCCAAACCATCTGAACCAGTGTGTAGCTGACCCAGGGAAAGTTGCTGTTGCTCCTGCAGAATGGCCATGACAAATCCTGTCCTAGCACTATATGCAATATGCAGATTTTAGTGCTTGGAGAAGGTGTGAATAGATGGCCATGTAGCTGCTTCCGGGATAGACTGGGTACTGGCTCCCATCAGGAAGGCGGTGTTTGCTGTAGTGGCCCTAGATGAAGGGCTCCAATGTGGCCTATCACAGTTTTGTCACAAAAAGAGTAAAAGAAGCAAAGTGAACTAGCCATTTGGACATGGTCTGTTTTATTTGCAACAGGGAAAGGCAAACAAACAGCAGTTCAGATCTTCTTATTTCTTTTGTCCTGAACAAGTAAAATCTTAACTGCTCATGCACATCCAGGGAGTGTAAAATCCTTCTTCCTTGTTTTGGGGTGATGGATAAAAGCACAAGGAGTTGAAGAAGAATGTCAGCACATCAAAACAGCATGGGTGAGGCCTACAGAGCAGACATGTGGCTGAGCCAAGTATGGAAATAACGTACATAAGGAAAGCTGGTGCTGGAATGCTGAAGTCCGGGAAATCATCAAAAGAAAGAAGGAGTGCAGAAAAAAGTGGGAGATAGAAAATACGGATGAGGCTAGGAAGGAATACTGGTTGGCTAACAAAGAGGCTAATAAAGGAGTTGAAATAGCAAAGAACAGGGCATCAAAGGCACTCTACCAGTTTCTGGAAAGTGACTCAGTAGATTGTACAAAGAAACTCTATCAGGTTGCAAGGCAAAGACAGAAAGATAAAGAAGACAGTCAGACACCCTTCATAAGGGATGCCAGCAACAACCTGCTCAGCAGTCCACAGGACATCAAAGGCAGATGGAAGGAGTATGTCCAGCAGCTTCTGAATGAAGAAAATCCTACAGAAGCTGTACTATCCCAGACACAGCCTACAATGAGAAAAGAAGAGGAGCTCACCATAGAAGAAGTAAGAACAGCACTAAGGAAAAAAAAGTCAGTGAAAGCAGCAAGGTCAGATGAAGTCACAGCAGATATGATCAAGATACTGGGTAAGATAGGAGATAAATGGCTCCTGAGGGTACTCATAGCAGAGTAGAGAGAAATGTGTGTGACGATTGGGGAGAGATGGGTGAAGGCTGCCAGCCTAGTCAAATAGAATTTGATAAATAATTCTGGCATTTGTAAATAAATGTAAAATACAGGCATGTTTTCTTGAGTGTAAAAGTTGTTGTTTGTCTTTCGGCTTTTTCCCGGTAAGGGGTCGTCACAGCAGAACTCTGGTCCGCTAATGATTGGCGGTAGATTTTTATGAAACGCTGAGGTACCAGCTCAACGCCCAACCTTCAACGAAGGCACGTCCATTTACGCACGCATGTCTTTCGAATGCTATCCAACCACGGGGAGGACATGTAGACTCCACACAGAAGGCACTCCCAAGCCAAACCGAGAATCGAACGGGAGAACCTCTTGCTGTGAGGTAACAATGCTACCGCCGTACCACCGCGGCATATTTTCTTGAGTGTAAACGAATACTGTGAAATGTGGAACTGCAAAATATGTAACAACATTGCACTCTACTGGCTCAGTGAAGCATGTTGTGACCCTTTCATGTTAGAATTTGGCTCCAGTGAGTCTGGATTAAGGTTTCATGCCCAGTGTTTTAAGGCTAAAGTTAAGGGCCAGAATTTACATATGGAATGTGCTTTATTGCTCTGGTTTCTGTTAGACTATACATGTGAAATGTCTTGTATTGTTGTAAGTTTCTGAGCAGGTGTTAGATTGCTAAATAATGTAGTTTGTGGCTTGAGAACCCAGACCAGGTGTCAAGATGATGCAATATGAATACTGGGAAAACCTAAGAGTCAAAATTATGTAATTTGGGAGGGCCTCAGCAGAGCTGTTGGTTAGTGTTTAAAAACTGTTGTTCAGTGAGAGACAGGAAGCATTCTGACTTTGGACATTTAACTCAGCACTTTGCTTTGTGCTCACATGTAAGTTTTAGCACTGTGATTTCTTGTAGGTATATTTAAAGCTAGTAAAGATTAATTAGGTATTATTTTTCTTTGTAATCAGACCTGTACTACTGTATTATTTTAAGTTTCTGTGGGATCTCTGAACTCTTAGATATCTCTGTGGTGTAGTAGTTTTGTCTTGTGTTTTAATTATTCATTAAAAACTATTTTTAAAACCTTCTACCTGTGGCTGGTTTATGTAGAGATAACGTATGCTTTAGAGTACATTATATATTTATACAGTTTACTGTAATAAGCCCTTCCAATAAGCCTTGAGACTGATTAGTCATACTACCATTGGATTATAATATTGTACAGTAATAATTGGACACCCTTTTAAGGGCCTTTTAGTAGCTGATAATTAACTGGGTGGTGGCAGGAATTGCTACTGTATGGCCTGGGTGATAGGGGCACAGCTGGAGAAACTGCCAGCCTTTTCCCAGGAAAGGCTGTGTGGTTGTATAACCTCTTCTCAAAGTGTTTGTGTGTGTATCAGCTACCTGGGCAGAGACATGAAGCACTGGTTGGACAGAGAGGGTACTGGAGGTTTTAGCTTGCCCAGTTAGGCTGAGACCTGGACCCTATAGCTGTGCCAGTGGGGAGTCTTATTGGGGACCCGGTGAGCAAAGGAGCAACCAGCCCCAGACTGACTGTGATCTCTGTGTGCACTTAAGGGAAATTATACTTTACTGTGTGTATTAGTTAACCTTTCCTCTTCTCGGAGACGACCTCCCTGGTGTTAGTGGTGAGGACTGAGGCTCTTTGATTGCTGAGCCAAGGCACGGTCATCACATGTGGTTTGCAGTGGTGGGATCTACTTCACACACTAATTGGCTTGTAGTGGTGTGGGTAAAGCGAATTCCTGTAGCTTACGTACAGTGATCTCTAAAAGTGCTTTGTACTCTAAAACAGCCACACAGTGTATACTCAGAGTTCAGATCACAATTATTTTATTTCTTTTGTTAGCTTAGTGTTAGTCAGGGTGAGCAGGCAGCATATAAGTAGAGGTGTATGGAAAGCTGACAAGTAGCCAGCTGGTGGAGATGTGCCAGGCTAGAGGGCTGGTGCAGGGAAACCTGACTAAGGCAGACCTGACTGCAGCCTTGGTTACAGCTGCTTCAGAAAACAGCAGCCTGGAGGACAATCAGACTGACAGTGGAGATACAATATCCTCAGAGAATGGACAGCTCAACCTTTCTGCAGTGGACGTAAAAATCCAGCTGGAGCTGAAGAGACTTCAGTTGCAGGCCAGGCGTATGGAACTAGAAACAGCCGAGAAAATGAGGAGTCTACAAGCTGAGGAAAATGAACGGCACAGAAGGCATGAGAGGGAAATAATGACTCTTCGCCGGAGTCATGGAGGTAATGGGGAAGGGAGTAACCGGACCCCAGAAGCACAAAAGGTCAGTAAATTTCTTCCACAGTTTAAAGAGGGGGATAATTTTGATAGCTTCATTCATATGTTTGAGTGGGTATGTAAACAGTATGAAGTTGACCAAGGGCTCTGGGTATGGTTCCTGACCCCCTTACTCCATGGTAAAGCTGTAACTTCTTTAGCAAAAATGCACGACACTGACTGTTTTGATTATACTGCTGTAAAAAGATATTTATTGGAATGTTTTAAGCTAACACCTGAAATGTATAGGAAAAAGTTCGAGCATTGACGCAAGCCAGATGAAAATGTATGGGAATATGTTGTTGAACTGAGCACTTATTTTCATAGCTGGGTGAGTGGATGTCAGGTCACCACTTTTGAAGGGCTGGCAGACCATTTGGTAAAGGAACAAGCCCTTAGCATTTTGCCTGAGGACCCTATACTTAGCAAGCAGGGCAGCCCTGCACAGTAAAGGGACCCCCAGTACTGCTCATGGGACTAAAGGAACACATGGTGGGCAGCACAGACTGCCCCAACAGAATCCGCCAGTAGGAGAGGAAGCCGTGGCATACAGATGTCCATGGAGGCAAGGTGGGGAACAAAAGGTGAAGGAGCCAGTAAGTGGTAAAGACAAAATGCCAATAGTAGGTTGTCTTGAGACAACAGGGGTATGGAACTACCATCCTGCAGATGTCCTGAGAGGAAAGGATTTGGATGAGGCAGTACTACATACTTATGCAGTTAAAAGCAGTCAGGCTAGGAGACAAACATGTGAGTCTGGTAGCCTGGGGGAGACCCAGGCAGACTGCATACTTGCAGCCAGGACTGGTGAGGTGGTTACTTCAGGGAGGGAGCTGCTCTGTAGCAGTGAGACTGAAGGTGAGCCACAGCTGTTGGTGGGTACTGATGTTCCCTTGGACGGGGTAACTGCAAAGGTAGAGGTGAGTAGTAGTACCCAGGCTGACAGTGAGGCACCACTGTCAGAGGATGCCAGACTTCCTGTGGAAGGAGAGCTGGGAAGGGTTACAAGGAGAGACTTGATATAGGCTCAGCTCTCAGACCCTACATTGCAAGGCCTGAGGCAGGTAGCTAGGGAGGCACCTGATTCTCAAGGGAAGGGGGAATCTGTATACTGGAACAAAGGGTTACTGTACAGAGAGTGGACCCCTGAGGGAGGGCTAGAAGGTGAGAGAGTACAGCAGTTGGTAGTGCCTAGAGCTTACCATCTGGCGCTTCTAGCCATAGCCCGTGATATTCCCTTTGCAGGTCATATGGGCATACAATGTACAAAGAGGTGTATTATGCAAAGCTTCTATTGGTGTGGAATTTCCAGAGATGTAACAGGGTACTGCAGGACCTGTGAGCAGTGCCAAAAGGTAGGCAAGGCAGGAGACAAGGTGAGAGCTCCTTTGATGCCTTTGCCTGTGATTTGAGGAGCCATTTCAGAGGGTAGCTATGGATATTGTGGGTCCTCTGAGTACCCCAAGTTCCACAGGGAAAAAGTATATCCTAGTGATTGTAGATTATGCTACATGATACCCTGAGGCAGTGGCTTTGTCCTCCACTGAGGCAGAGAAGGTGGCAAATTATTTGCTGGAGATTTTCAGCAGGGAAGGTTTCCCAAAGTTAATACTGTCTGACAGAGGTGGCAATTTATGTCAGACCTGCTGGCTTGTCTGTGGAAATCCTGTGGGGTGAAGCACATAAAGACCACCCCCTACCATCCCCAGACTAATGGTCGTGTTGAGAGGTTAAACTCTACAATCAAGTCCATGCTATGGGCATTTGCAGATCAGTTTAAGACGGAGTGGGACAAATATTTGCCCCATCTGTTTGCTTACAGAGAGGTTCCCCAAGAATCCACAGGTTTTTCACCCTTTGAGTTGCTGTATGGGCATAGGGTGAGGGGACCTCTAGATTTAATTTGAGATGAGTGGGAAGGTGAGTGCGAGTCTCACAAGGAGTCTGTTGTGGCATATGTCCTGAACCTCAGGACAAGGCTCAGGGAACTCATGGGCCTGACCCAGGAGAACCTGGCAGAAGCCCAACAACAGAAAAAGGTGTGGTATGACAGGAATGCTGGAGCTAGACAGTATGCTCTAGGACAGCAGGTGATGGTTCTCATTCCTGACAGACACAACAAGTTGCAAGCAGCTTGGGAGGGACCCTACAAGGTGGTAAGAAAGGCAAGTGATGTTAACTACATAGTGGAACTGCTAGGCAGAAGGCAGGGGCACAAATTGTACCATGTTAACATGATGAAACCTTACCATGATAGGGAGGCCCTTGTGCTGAGCATTTGCAGTTGATTGCAGGAGTCTGAGAGAGATCTTGTGACTGATCTCCTCAGTGAGACACGGTCTGGAAGGGGTAGCAATGTCCCAGCAGCTATCTCCTACCAAGGTTCGAGAAATCCAAGCAGTGTTGCAGGAGTTTGGGGGCATGTTCACTGGGAAACCAGGGAGCACCCACCTGGTGCAGCACCAGGTGGATACAGGACCCCAAAGGCCTATCAGGCAGGCCCCTTATAGTGTGCCTGAGAGAGTCAAACAGACTTTGAGGGAAGAGGTACAGTAGATGTTGGAACTAGGGGTGATTCAAGAGTCCAACAGTCCCTGGGCCTTGCCAGTGGTACTGGTGCCAAAGAAGGATGGCAGCACCAAGTTCTGTGTGGATTACAGGAGATTAAATAGTCACACAGAGTCAGATGCTTACCCCATGCCTAGGACAGATGAGGCCCTAGAGCAGTTGGGTGGGGCTAAGTATCTTACAACCATTGATCTTACCAAGGGTTACTGGCAGGTGCCCTTCACTCCTAGTGCTAGAGAGAAGTCAGCCTTTGTGACTCTTTTTGGCTTGTATGAGTTCACAAAGATGCCATTTGGGATGAAGAATGCCCCAGCGACTTTCCAGAGGCTGGTAGATCATATCTTAGCAGGAGCAGGAGGGTTTGCCCATGCTTACATGGATGATATTGCTATGTACAGCCATTCCTGGCAAGAGCACTTTCAGCATGTCAGGGAGGTGCTGGGCAGACTACAGAGGGCAGGGTTAACCATTAAGCCGAGCAAATGTCAGGTGGGTATGGCAGAGGTCTCCTACCTAGGACATAGAGTGGGGAGTAGTAAGATAAGGCCAGAACCTGCCAAAGTGGAAGCTATTCAGGCATGACCTGCACCTATTACCAAAAGGCAGGTGAGGGCATTCGTAGGGTCACCAGGGTACTACAGAAAGTTCGTTCCTAGTTATAGTACCATAGCTGCTCCCCTCACAGACCTGACAAGGAAGAACAGGCCAGATAAGGTAGTGTGGACCCCAGCATGTGAGCAGGCATTTCAGAAGCTTAAGGAAGCTGTGGGAGGACCCCCTATGTTAGCCAGTCCAGACTATAGCAGAGAATTTGTTGTGCAGGTGGATGCTTCAAACTATGGCATGGGGGCTCTACTTAGACTTCTTCAGAGGGAGAGGAGCACCCAGTGGTTTATCTCAGTCGTAGGCTCCAACCCAGGGAGGAATGCTATGCAGCGGTAGAAAAGGAATGTCTAGCCATAGTGTGGGCAAATTTCAGCCTGATCTGTATGGAAGAAAATTCACTGTGATGACAGATCACAACCCTCTAACATGATTAAACAGAGCCAGTCAGCAAAATGCCAAGTTGCTAAGATGGAGTCTGGGGTTGCAAGCATATGATATGTCAGTGCAGCACCGCAGTGGGAGTAGCAATGCCAATGCAGATGGGCTCTCAAGACAGGGAATGGGGTGAGATACACCCAGATAAACCTGTCACTCTCAAGCGATGTTTCTCAAGGGGCACTTGAAAAACTTGCTTGAGTTCCCCGGGTGGGGGTGGGGGGAGAGATGTGATGATTGGGGAGAGATGGGCGAAGGCTGCCAGCCTAGTCAAATAGAATTTGATATATAATTCTGGCATTTGTACATAAATGTAAAATACAGGCATGTTTTCTTGAGTGTAAAAGAATACTGTGAAATGTGGAACTGCAAAATATGTGACAACATTGCACTCTACTGGCCCAGTGAAGCATGTTGTGACCCTTTCATGTTAGAATTTGGCTCCAGTGAGTCTGGATGAAGGTTTCATGCCCATTGTTTTAAGGCTAAAGTTAATACCCAGAATTTACATGTGGAATGTGCTTTATTGCTCTGGTTTCTGTTAGACTATACATGTGAAATGTCTTGTATTGTTGTAAATTTCTGAGCAGGTGTTAGATTGCTAAATAATGCAGTTTGTGGCCTGAGAACTCAGACCAGGTGTCAAGATGATGCAATATGAATACTGGGAAAACCTAAGTGTCAAAATTATGTAATTTGGGAGGGCCTCAGCAGAGCTGTTGGTTAGTGTTTAAAAACTATTGGTCAGTGAGAGACTGGGAGCATTTTGACTTTGGGCATCTAACTCAGCACTTTGCCTTATTGCTCACATGTAAGTTTTAGCACTGTGATTTCTTGTAGGAATAGTTAAAGTAGGTATTTTTCTTTGAAATCAGACCTGTACTACTTTATTATTTTAAGTTTCTGTGTGATCTCTGAACTCTTAGATATATCTGTGGTGTACTAGTTTTGTCTTGTCTTTTAATTATTCATTATTAAATATTTTTAAAATCTGCGGTGGTGGTGCTGCGGTAGCGTTGTCGCCTCACAGCAAGACGTTGTCTCGTTCGATTCTCAGCTAGAGCGTCTTCTGTGGAGACATGCGTGAATGGGCGTACCTTCGTTGAAGGTTGTGCGTTAGGGCCGGCAACTCAGCACGTAAAAATCAACTGCCAATCATTAGCGGACCGGAGTTCCGCTGTGGCGACCCCTAACCAGGAAAAGCCGAAAGACACAACAACATTATTAAATATTTTTAAAACCTTCTACCTGTGGCTGGTTTATGTAGAGATAAAGTATGCTTTAGAGTACATTATATATTTATAGAGTTTATTGTAATAAGCCCTTCCAATAAGCCTTGAGACTGATTAGTCATACTACCACTGGATTATAATATTGCACAGTAATAATTGGACACCCTTTTAAGGGCCTTTTAGTAGCTGATAATTAACTGGGTGGTGGCAGGAATTACTACCGTATGGTCTGGGTAATAGGGGCACAGCTGGAGAACCTGTGCCAGCCTTTTCCAGGAAAGTCTGTGTGGTTGTATAACCTCTTCTCAAAGTGTGTATGTATCAGCTACCTGGGCAGAGAGACACGAAGCACTGGTTGGAAAGAGAGGGTACTGGAGGTTTTAGCTTGCCCAGTTAGGCTGAGACCTGGACCCTATAGCTGTGCCAGTGGGGAGTCTTATTGGGGACCTGGTGAGCAAAGGAGCAACCAGCTTCAGATTGACTGTGATCTCTGTGTGGACTTAAGGGAAATTGTACTTTACTGTGTGTATTAGTTATCCTTTCCTCTTCTCGGAGAAGACCTCCCTGGTGTTAGTGGTGAGGATTGAGGCTCTTTGATTGCTGGGCCAGGGCACAGTCATCACAAAGTGTATCCCAGATGACTAAAGAATAAGCATACTTGTGCCAGTGTACAAGAACAAAAGGAACATCCACAACTGTGGGCAGTACAGAGGTATCAAACTCCTGTCACATTGCATAAAAGTTCTGGAGCGGGTAATTGATAAACCAATAAGGGATTAGAATGCAAAACTAAAGGCACATGGGATAAAACTGAGTACAGATAAGACAGCTACAATGGCAACAAATGGGAGAATTAGAAGAAGCTAAGATAGAGGGGAAAATAGTGGAAGAGGTTAACAGCTTCAAGTATCTGGGAGGGGTAGTTGATGAGAAGGGACATCTGACTGAAAAGGTCAAAGCTAGAATCAGAGGGACTGCAGCCAACTGACAGAGTGTCAGATGTAGTGTATGACAGAAGAATACTGAAGAAGTTGAAAAGTAAGGTGTACAAAACAGTGCTACAAACAGTACTACTGTATGGTACAGAAACCTGGGCAGTAAAGGCAGAACATATGAGGAAGCTAGAGGTGATGAAAATGAAGTGCCTGAGATGAGAGGTAGGATGCACACTGTGGGACAGATGAAGAAATGAGGACATAACAAATGAAGCCAAGCCAAAGTAGCTCCAATTGCAGAAAAGGTCAAATGGAATACACTACGGCGGTTCGGGCACATGTGCAGTAAAGCAGAAGACAATCTGGTGAAGAAGATTTAGGTCAGACAGGAAGAAAACAAGAGGAAATGAGGGCATCCAGCAAAAAGGTGGATGGATTGTGAGAGAGAAGATCTGTGACAGTCAGGCATGAGTGTCAAAGAAGGCAGGAGTATGGTACTGAATTGGGAGAGATGGCAACAGTTAACAATACATTGTAGAAAATAGGAAAACGAGGGTTGATGATGACAATGATGTCAATAGCCTTATTTAGAGATAGTTCTGTTACTACCTTAGACATGACGTTAGGGATAGCATGTATGGTGACCCTATCCTTGTGAAAAATGAGAAATAGTTTACTGCACATGAAGGTCTGCTATTCTGAATGCCTTCTAGCAGAGGAAACTGCCAACAAAAGGGCAGTTTTCCATGTACGATATACTGGGTGGGGGACAAGACAAAAGCAAATGGTTCAAAGGACAGCAAAGGTACTTTCTCCAGCATGTAGTTGAAGTCCCATGGTGGAATAAGAAACCTGTTAGGGGTCTCAATTACAAGCCCTTTGAGGAACTGCTTTATTGGCAACAAAGAACAGACTGGGGAATACCATGGTAGACAAACTGAAATTGCTGAGGTAAGCACCTTCAGTAAGACATAAGACAATCCTATTTTGTAAAGGTTTGACAGCTAAGTGAGGATCAAGGACTCGGAAGCAGCAGTTGAGTCCTCATCCATTCTTTGGCATTAAAGGCAGAATCTTTTCCATTAAGCAATGATTTTACTGTATTTAGTTTCCTAACCTTCCTCAGAATGTATAGCATGTTCTCTGAAGAAAGTACCTAAAGAGAATACGTGCTAGACCATCCACTGTATCAGTCATAGGGTTCTCAGGTTGAGGTGTATGAGTGAGCCCTTATTTTGTGTCAAGAGGTCTGCATTTTGGGGCAATGTCACAGGCTCTGTCATTACTAGATTCAGTAGAAGGAGGATTTAGTGCTGCTTGGGCCAAAAGGCAGTTATAATCAGTGCCTTTGGCTTGTTGTCATTTACCTTCTGAATCCTCTTGGGTTTTAAGAGTAATAGAGAAAAAGTGTAGGTAAATAGACCTGCCCAATTTAAGGAGAAGACTTATGTTGCCCAGGCACCTGTTGTGGGTATCCTGGTACTGAATTTTCTGAATTGCCTATTTTCTAGAGAAGTAAAACGTACTGTATCTGGCACACCATATCTGTGAACTAAGTCCAGAAAATTTTCCTTGTTTAGCATGCACTCCTGTGGGTTCAGCACGGTCTTGCTCATCTGGCCTGCTAAGTCAGTAAGATTTGATGCAAGAAGCACTGAGAATCATTCCTAACTTCTGGGACAGAATCTATGCTTTCAATGCCAACCTTCATAACAGGCAGGAACGGATCCCTGCCTAATTATTGGTTGATGAAGATGTGAAAAATTCCATGCTGCCACATGGGCTTGAATGCCTTGATGGTTAGAATGGCTGCCAACATTTCTTTTTATGTTGAAATGTATTTTCCATTGGGTTTTGTCCCATGTCCCCTGCATCATCAGTTCTCCCAGATGGGCTCCCCAGGCTCTGTTTCAAGTGTACATGGTGAGCATTTCAGGGTCCAAAGCTAGCTTGAAATGCACTTCATGACTCAGAAGTCACTGTTGCATCCTCCAAGACAGCCATTTCTTGAAGCTTTGAAAATAGTGGCATGGGACACTGCAGGCACTGGGTGTGTACTGGCACCTTCTATTCCTCAGCTAGTCTTACTAGGCTATCATCAAAATGGACAAGGGCATGTAGCCCAACAGTATCAAAAATTTCCTTGAAGCAATTTGTTTCTGCTGTGCTTCTGGCTTGAAGTAGTTTGACAGAAAAAGTACCTTGTCCGAAGGGAAGGAAGGCTCTTTGATGCTCTCTCTCCCACAGGAATAGGACTTGTTTGCTGAGCATTAGATGGGATTTTAGAATGTTTGGTGAGGCATCTCAGTTTTGAAAGAAAGTCAACGTGAACTATAAACCGTTCTAACCTGCCTTTGGAATTCTTGCCTGAATAAGGTAGTCATACAAGTAAGAGTATATGTAAATACCCTTGGTTCTGCAATATGGAATTACTGTTGCCAGGCACTTTGTGAACTTTGGTGCAGCAGTTCTACCAGAAAACAAGGAGGTGAACCAAGAATAGCAAGCCCCTGCTTCAAATCTAATAAACTGTATGACTATGGGTATATTTAAGTAGGCATCCTTTTGGGCACGGGTAGCATGTGGTAAGCTTGTGTTAAGAGAAAAATTTTAAAAAACATACTGTTATTTGTCTTTTTCCTCTTCTTGCAAAGTGAACATGTTATTTGTTGGGATATGCCTATCAAAGATGGGCCTCATCTGTGAACAAAATGCAGCATTGCTTATAAACCTGAATAATAACTGTTTTCTGCTTTTCAGAATAAAGAGACTTGGCTATAGCTTAGTGAAGCCTGGGATAAGGATGCACGGCCGAGTAAGAGTTAATTTACTGAAGCAGGCTGTGTGTCCTGGAAAATTTGAGCTACCATTGTTGAACTGAACATTCTGTACTTCTTGAACATTCTACACTAACTGTTGGTTTGAGGTAATTTCTGATAAACATGTTTACCACAGGTGTTTTTCCATAGCCAACTGTCAACGGCCAGAAATGTAACAAAAAGTTGTTTTGCTTGCAGTATAAAAGTTGATGTCAGTAAACAAGTTGACCAGAGGAGGAGATCATCTTGGCCAACATGCTGTGTAATCTGATTAGCTGCTAATAAAGAAGTTTTTCATCACCTGAGGCAGATGTGACTCGTTTGAATTTTTCTTCTGACATTTTGGTCCTTCGGACCGGAAACCTCTACGAAGATACGGATCAGACCGACAGAGAGACCGAAAAACCTGTGCAGGTGAGGGTTTCTCATCTTAAGATTCCCTCAACTGAAAGCCCTCCGACTGATTTGTCGTTGAGAGGACGCCGGCTGCTCTCTGATCCCTATCTGAGGGACGGTTTCTGAACCAAAAGGGGAAACGGAGTCTCATCTGGTTCAGGTAGGATGAAAACTAAATTTTCTTTTAATTTAATTTAACCTTGCTGACAAGGGGTTTATTTTTAGTTAAGGGTGGGTAGGATTACTTAAGATTATTTTGTTAGGATCATCCGTTAAGATAGCCCCATTTTATAATAAGCCCTGTAAAATAACTTTGATACAGTCCTAAAGTAAGAAATCTAGGGGAAACATGGGTTCGAGTTGCTGCAAGTGTGAGAGTGATGTCTGTTTAAATGTTGATGCTAAGTATATGAAAGGTTTAAACAAAAATAATGTTAAATTTTTGAAAAAGTGGAAGTTGAAATATGATTTTGATGGTACCCTGAATAAGAATGCCTGTGCAAAATTGGTTAGAGATTTGAAAAGAGATGCGGGAACTAGAACTAAGAAGCAAAGACAATTGGGATTTCCCCAAGCACAAAAATGGTAAGAAGAGGCAAATAAATGAGCTATAAAAGAAAAGCAGTGCTAGGAAAAAGAAAAAATAAATCAAAAGGGATCACTGGTGCCAAGTGGAAAAGTAGCTTTATTTTTAGATAAGGATGATGAGCATACAGTTTGTGCGGTACAAAGGCAGGCAACTGCCCCACCGTATGGGGAAATTGCTGCTGCCGTACCGGCGGAACCTCCTCAATATCAGTCTGAAGATGTGGGATCTGTACAGCAGGGTGGGTTATTGGCTGCTCAAGGAAGCATTGTGACCCCTCCAATTTACCCGCAAATTCCCGTAGTACCCAAGGTTGCTTTGCAACAGGTAGACCAACCTATGCAGTTAAGGTCAGGACCAGCAGGGCAAGGACGTTGGGCCATTAAACTTTCTGACTACTCAGAAGCTCTTCCCTTAATACAAGTTGCAAACCCACAAGCAGGGGATGTTGGACAAGAGCCAACTATTTTAGTTTATCGTCCCTGGGCTAGAGAGGATATAAAACGAGCTACAGACGGTATCCCTCATCCCAAGGTTAATTTCCAAAAGTTTTCTGAGGACATAGTTGGTATGCGTTTAAGTTATCATCTAAATGGTTTAGAAGTAGAACAAGTAGTGCGACAAATCCTGGGTCCAGATTGGCACTTAGTTTGTGGTGCTTGGACATGTAAGGCAGATGACGGCACTACATTAAAGCATAATTCTGGGGTGTTAGACACACGAGTCACTGATCTGTTAAAGAGAATTTCTGATAAGTGGCGTCCAAGAGCAGATTGGACAGTAATAAATCAGTGCATTCAAAATGATGATGAATCTGTAGATCACTATATTGTATATACTATATTGTATATAAGATTGACAGAAGTGTTCAATAACCATTGTGGAATGATGATTCCGCAGGATCAAACCAATGATAGTCCGTATGAACAGCAATTGAAAAATGCTTTTCTTAAAGGTTGTAAGGCTCCGATAAGTAGTTTTATAACTAAGCATATGGTAGATCATAGAACATGTAGACTGCAACCTTTGTTTGAATATGCACGGAATGCTGAGCGACATTTCAATTTGAAAAAGAAAAAGAAAGTACAAGTGTTAGCAGTAGGGGATGATGGTGGTATATTCTTGGTACAGGACCAAAGGAGGCAAGGGCGCCGTGGTGGCGTAAAAAAACGTGGGGGCCCAAAATGGGACACGTTAAATGAACCGGGTGGACATTCAGAGGAATACGAGGGAAGGTTAAAACATGGAGAATGTTTTAAGTGCGGTAGACGTGGGCACTTCGCTGCCGACTGTGAAGAGTGGCAACATCCCCCACAGCTTACGAACAAGGGCTCCGCATGACTATATGATAGTAAAGGAAGGCGCCAAATTCATTATTGTGATGATGATGAGGCAGACACTCTCTGCGATGAATGTCAGAACACTCATAAGGAAGGGCGGGATTGTAACTGTGAAGTCATAAACCTGGCAAATTTGGGTATTGCTATGCATCTAGATCAAAAACCAATGATAAAGTTTTTGGTTGAGGGACAGAAAGTGGAGTTTTTATGTGATTCAGGTGCATCACGTACACTTTTGGGTCCAGCAGTTCTGCCTCCGAACTGTGAAACAGATGAGTTTGTCCTTGTGAAAGCGGCAAACGGGAAAATCTATAAGGAACCACGGTCTCATCCTCTATTGTTCACAGATCCGCAAACAAACCAAACTGTTAGCTGTAGGGTAATTATATCGAAAGTTTGTCCAGTTAATTTGCTGGGAAGAGATTTGATGCATTTGTTTGGGATAGCAGCAATTCCCACACCTAAAGGCATTGAGGCGAAAAGGTTAGCGGATGGCTTGGTGGTACAGAGAGTACAAGACTTGTTTTACTGGTATAGCCAGGACTTGATTTCAAACGGCCCGGGGAGGGTTGATACAGATTTGATCAACCTAGCTTTAAGTAAATCTAGGAGCGGGTCACTGCAGGTTGCGGCGCACTTGCATTGTACAATGTTCTATAGAAAGGCCCCTGGTCCGGATAAAGAATTTGAAAAAGAATTCTTTAAGCACAAACATGCAAGGATAATTTTGAATGATATGTTTTGGGATACGCAAGGTAATACAATAGTGACCTGTACTTTGACCAAGGAAATGAGTTCTTTACATCGCTCAGGTTATAGCCCACATATTTCAATTACTAAAGCGGTGGGGACACATTGGGTAGATTTGGCGAAAAAGGTGACGAATTGGGACACAATGTCCGAAAGTCAGTTAAAGGATCAACAGATCCAGGTACAAAGATTAAATTGGGTGACTTGGGCACAACCAAGTGTGCACTTCAGGGATGACAAAACAGAAAGGGCATGACAAATCCTCCTAACTCAAGAGGAAGATAGTGCGTTAAGTGCCTTGCCTGTAGATTTATGGTCAAAAGGTAAAGGGGATGTAGGACTGATGAAAACAGCAGGTGAAGTTTGTATAACTCCAAAGTCAGGTTTTAGACCTCGTAAGCACCAATACCCGCTAAGTAAACAAGCAGAGGAAGGAATTAAGCCAGTTATTGAGCAGCTAAAACAGGTAGGAATTCTTGTTGAATGCCCAGATTCACCCTGCAATACTCCGTTGTTTCCTGTGAAGAAACCGGATGGGTCATGGAGGTTGGTTCAGGATTTACAAGCAGTTAATTCGGCTGTGATCCCAAGAGCACCGGTGGTCCCAGACCCCTATACATTACTTAATGATTTACTACCTCAGAACAGATATTTTTCTGTCATAGATATAAGCAATGCTTTTTTCTCCATACCACTACATAAGGAGAGTAGATTTTGGTTTGCATTCACTTATCAAGGTAAAAGATACACCTACACCAGATTGCCACAGGGTTATTGTGAGAGTCCGACAATATTCGCACAAGAAATGGCTGCGAATTTAGCTCAGTTTGCTCCCCCAGAGGGAAGCCAGGTTCTGTTGTATGTAGATGATATTTTGTTGGCCTCACCCACGCAGGAAAGTTGTAGAAGGGATACCCTTGCCCTTCTTGTTTTTTTAGCTGAGCAAGGACATAAGGTAAATAAAGAAAACTTACAATTGTGGAAAGCACAAGTAAAGTACTTGGGTTATTTAATTTCGCAGGCAGGTAGACAATTGGAGAACAAAAGAAAACAAGCAATTCTTGAGGCACCTATGCCTACAACTAAGCGGGAGATGATGTCCTTTTTAGGTGTGACTAATTTTTGTAGAAGTTGGATCCCTAACTATGCTGAGGAAGTAGGGCCATTGACCGCACTAATCTATGACACTCCCATGGCAGCTAAGAATAATATACAGTGGACAAATAAGGCAATACAGGCATTTAATAGAATTAAGCAATTGATAGCAGGATCCTCTGTTTTGGGTTTTCCGAACTATTCTAAGCCGTTTGTACAAATGGTTGGTTGTAAGGGAGGATATACGACTTTGGTTCTGGTACAAGTACATGGGGATAAACAGAGACAGATAGCTTTCTACTCCTCCAGATTAGATCCTGTTGCAAGGGCATTGCCGCATTGTGTTCAAGCTGTAGTGGCAGCCGCCATAGCAGTACAAGCCTCAGCATCATTAGTTTTGTTTCACCCATTGCAACTGCGAGTTACACATTCAGTAGCTACTATACTTTTACAAGATAAGATAACCTTTTTATCTCCTAGTCGACATTTGTCATGTATGACAGTGCTGCTGACACAGCCTCATATGACCATAGAAAGATGTACTATTCTTAATCCGGCGACACTTTTGCCGACTCCAGAGGAAGGTACTCCACACGTTTGTTTAGAGAGCATTCAAGACAAAGTGCTCCCCCGACCAGATTTAACGGATATTCCGTTGGTAGATTCTGATCTCGTTTTGTTTGTAGACGGATCAGCAAAGAAGGACACTGTAGGAAAAACACTAGTAGGGTATGCTGTCACCACAGAAACTGAAGTTTTGGAGGCAAAAAGATTGTCAAACATTTATTCTGCACAAGCAGCTGAGTTGGTGGCTTTGACTCGAGCTTGTACCTTGGGGGAGGGTAAGAAAGTGACAATTTATACAGATAGTTAATATGCTTTCTCCACTGTACATGTTTTCGCTCAACAATGGAAGAATAGGGGAATGGTTACTGCAACAGGAAAACCAATAAATCACAGAGATTTAATTTTACAGTTGTTAGATGCAGTGCAACTACCACTTCAGATAGCGATATGTAAATGTTCCGCACATACCAACAGAAAAGATCCTGTCTCCAGGGGAAATGCACTTGCTGATATGGCTGCAAAAAGGGCAGCTCAAGAAAATGATTTGCTTTTACATGACAATGATTTAGAGCCCAGACACCTCTTAGACTTAGAGACACTAAAAGTAATGCAAACATTGACGACACAGAAGGAAAAATGTTGTTGGGTAAAATATGGTATCACTCAACAGGATGGGTTGTATAGGGCATCAGATGGCAAAATGGTATTACCCTCAAACCTTTTTAGGTATGCGGCATTGGTTAGCCATGGACCTGCCCATGTAGAAGTACACACGATGATTCAAATAGTGTCTAAGGTGTTTTGGTGTAAGGGGTTTTCAACTTATGCAAAGCAATTCTGTTTATCTTGTTTATTATGTGCAAAGTATCATGCTCAGAGGGGAGTTAAAAAGTCTCAGCAGGCATTCCCTACCCCTCCATATCCATTCCACACACTCTGTATGGACTTTATTGAACTGACACCCTCAGAGGGGAAAAAGGTTCTGTTTAGTCATTATTGATGCTTTTTCTAAATGGGTAGAAGCTTTTCCAGTAAAGCATCCAAATGCACAAACAGTAGCAAAACTTTTGACTACAGAAATAATTCCCCGATTTGGTTTACCAAGACGCATTTACAGTGATAATGGGTCTCATTTTGTTAACCAGATTGTTCAGAAGTTGGGTCAAGTGTTTCAAACTGATCTCAAGTACCATTGTGCTTACCATCCCCAGTCAGCTGGACTGGTGGAGAGACACAATGGTGTCCTGAAGAGTAAACTCCGCAAACTGATGGCAGAAACACATAGATCATGGACTGCGTGCCTTCCTTTGGCACTCCTGTATATGCGAATCTCACCCTCCTACAAAGGACTTACACCATTTGAACTTTTGTTTGGGAGACCATATTACGTCCCGCAGTGGCAAGGATTGTTGCCAGCGGAACGCGAGGGGGGTGAGGATCTAGCGGATTATATGAAGAAGCTGCTAAATGTCAAGTCTCTTGTAACCAATGACTCCTTTGCAGATTCCAGAAATGAAACCTTGTTAAGCGTGGCACCCGGGGACTGGGTGTGGATCCGAATTGTGAAGAGAAAGAACTGGTCATCCCCCAGGTGGGAAGGCCCATACCAGGTACTTATTTCGACACCTACGGCTGTAAAGATCGCTGAGAGGACTTCGTGGATTCATATCACCCACTGTAAAAAACTCAAGACTTTTCCTTCCACCATTGATGTTGGTCAAACTCCACCGGACCTCTGAGCGCAAAGTCTGGCTACAAAGGGGGATTAGCCCAATAGGGGTTAGTTCGTCTCAAACCCAGTGAAGAAACCAATGGCGCGAGGTAGTCCTTAGGGAGGATGGCCATGTTCAACTGGTACTTGAACTGTTACATGATGATGATTTTGGTGGCGAAAGTAAATATGTCCATGCGAGAAGGAACAGTTGCAAGAGAAAAAGGAGTGATGGTGCTGCAAGCCAAACAGGTGTTACTACTGTGTTTAGGGTGAAACTTTGTGAAGGAATCTTGGACTGTTCTAAATGGAACAATGATGATTTCTTGACTCGTGCAAAATACTTGTGCAATAGAGACTGTACGTCCTGGTCAAATGTTTGGTGGTCAACAGATGTGAATGGATGGGAAACAAGTGGTGCAGTGATACCAGAGAAAGATAAAAGCAGGCAACAAAGAATAAAAATTGCGCATTTCCAAGGTACCGAAGTAATTACTATAACCATTGTGTCACCACAAGAAAGTGATTCAGGAGTTTATGGAATCGGAGTGTCTCTTCCAATTGGAACTGATCCTTTGGGGACCCTCCAACTTAAAGTACAAAGCCTTAAGAATGCAACAAGTAAAGCAGATTTTGCCTTCACAGAAGAAGAACAATTGTTACTCGAGACGGGATTCGTACACCATAACAAATGGTTATCTTGGGTTAGATATAGTACCCGAGAAGCACATCGTGAAAACTGTGTTTCTTGTGCTGAAGGTAAACAGCAACTAGCGACAGTCCCATTGATGCGAGATGAAGGTAACCTAATGTGTCTGTTAAAATTATTCTTCAACAAAACTGAAGATAAATGCAAAAATGAAACTCAGCATTTTCCAGTCATAAGCAAAGTTGAGAAACCGCCTGCAGCGATTTCCTATCCAGGTTCGTATATGTGCATTTCCAGAGATGGCACAGGGAAGAATTATGGCAATATGGGATAGAACTATTGCAATGTTACTGTGAATGGCAATGAAAATCCATTTCTGGAGAACCAAACTCATAGTTTAGCAGACGTATGGTGGTTATGTGGAGACAACAAACTCAGATCAAGGCTTACGATTCCCTGGAAGGGAACCTGTGCACTTGTAAAGTTAATCCTGCCATTCTACATTTTCCCAGTTCCAGCAAGCAATTTTGTAAGAGAACCTGAAATAAAGCCGAAGTGGTTGAGTAGGAGAAAAAGAGAGGCACCGAAGCAATCCTTCGATATCGGTGTCTACATCGATAGCATTGGCGTACCAAGAGGCGTACCTGATGAATACAAAGCAATAAACCAAATAGCAGCTGGTTTTACATCCATCTTTGTCTGGATTCAACCTAATAAGAATGTGGACTGGATCAACTACATTTACTATAACCAGCAGCGTTTTGTGAACTATACTAAAGATGCATTGAAAGGAATTGCTGAACAACTAGAGGCCACTTCGCAGGTGGCATGGCAGAATCGAATTGCGTTGGATATGCTCCTGGCCAAAGAAAGATGTTTGGGACTTTCTGTTGTACGTACATTCCAAGCAACACTGCGCCTGACAGAAGTATCACTCGAGCTTTGAAAGGTTTGGAAATGTTATCTGAAGAATTGGCAGAGAACTCTGGGGTAAGTAATCCCTTTACAGACTTTCTACAAGCGTGGTTTGGAAAATGGAGTCATCTCATCAGCAGTTTCCTGGTGTCCGTTGGAGTCGCTGTGGCTATCGTGGTGGTATGTGGTTGCTGTTGTATACCCTGTATCAGAGGTCTTCTACAAAGACTGGTTGATACTGCTGTTACGAAGACGATGTACCAGCAATTGCAACAGACTGGTGAGAGTGAATACATTGAAATGTGACTTTTGCAAATTTTTGAAGTTTAAAAGTTTGTCTTGCCAATGAAGTAATGTATGCAAAGAAAAACTTAGTTTTTACCATATATTGCTGAAATAAAGACAAATAAAAAGTGTTTTCAGGGGAAATGTTAAGAGAAAAGTTTTAAAAACATACTGTTATTTGTCTTTTCCTCTTCTTGCAAAGTGATCATGTTATTTGTTGGGATATGCCTATCAAAGATGGGCCTCATCTGTGAACAAAATGCAGCATTGCTTATAAACCTGAATAATAACTGTTTTCTGCTTTTCAGAATAAAGAGACTTGGTTATAGCTTAGTGAAGCCTGGGATAAGGACGCACGGCCGAGTAAGAGTTAATTTACTGAAGCAGGCTGTATGTCCTGGAAAATTTGAGCTACCATTGTTGAACTGAACATTCTGTACTTCTTGAACATTCTGCACTAACTGTTCGTTTGAGGTAATTTCTGATAAACATGTTTACCACAGGTGTTTTTCCATAGCCAACTGTCAACGGCCAGAAATGTAACAAAAAGTTGTTTTGCTTGCAGTATAAAAGTTGATGTCAGTAAACAAATTGACCAGAGGAGGAGATCATCTTGGCCAACATGCTGTGTAATCTGATTAGCTGCTAATAAAGAAGTTTTTCATCACCTGAGGCAGATGTGACTCGTTTGAATTTTTCTTCTGACAGCTTGTAGGATGAAGAGAGGTAGCAGGCCCTGCAAGGCAAGACTAGTATATTAAATTTTGGTATCTCCAGAAAATGTTTAGCTTTGAAAGATCAAAGATGGGTTGCTATGTGCCTTCTTTTCTTGGAGCTAGGAACAGCCTGGAGTAGAAGTCCATTTTTAATTAGTTTCTGATACTCGCTGCATGCCTTCCTGCAACAATAGGTCTTGTAGAGGAGGGTAGACTAAATGTGCTTGGTCCCAGAAGGCTAGAGGGAAAACTTAGAACTTTGGATTTTGTAACAATTGTAGTCTGAATCCCTGCCTTAAAATGTGAAGCATCCATTTGTCTTAGGTGATTTCCTTCTACAGTTTTACAAATAGGTCTAAATGAGCTCCTATTCTTTGTGTGGGAAGGGTTTTTATGAAGAAATATTAGGGAAGGTGTGGGCTGGGTTTGCAATTTGAGAGGTGCAGGGAGGAATGATCATGGATTAGTCATAGTTGTTCCTCTTTGGGTCTTGTCCCTAAGTACCCCCAGGCTTTCTGTGCTGGTCTGTTTGCCACCTTTTCTTATAGCAGCAATCCTTTTCATAGGATCACTGGATGTTACTAGGCTATCAACCCGGAGGTCATTTCAAGCCTAGCTGTTTCACCCCAATGTAATACCAAGGACTGTATTTAGTAATGACTGCCCATGTCCAAGAGGGTTGTAGGTGCTATCCCGGTAAGAATTTACGGTGCACCATCAACTCGTCTAGGTTCCTTTTGAACAGTGTCATAGAGGTGCTCTGCTTCACATGAATTGACAGCCTATTCCAAAGATGTGGCAGTCTCTGGGAGACAAATCTGTCCCTCCAGCACATCCTATTCAAGTCACAGGCTATATTTAGGTCCCTGGAATGGGTAGCTCTAGTCCTGTTTGATTTATGGATATGCATTAGGTTTGGGTCAGAGATTGCTTTGTACGCCAGGCATAAGTCTCCTCTAAAAGTCCATATGATAATGAGTATACTGAAAGGGACTTTAGCTGGCTTGTGTAAGGCATATGCTGGAGTCCCTTGATCTTCTTAGTTAGAAACCTCTGTTGTGTCTCTCCAGTTGCTGCAGGTGCTTTGTACAGTATATGCCAAATGGGGAGTTATGCTCAATTATGAGCCTGATTAGTGATGAGTATAGAAAGGTTATAACCTCCTTTACTCTAGAGGCGATGCCTTTGCTAATCAAGTGTACTATGCAGATAGCCTTCCTTACTACGGTAGACACATGGTAGTCAAAATTAAGGTCGCAGTCTGCTTGTGATCCCAGATCTCTTACCACTTCGTAGGTACATAGGGTAGTGTGGTTAATCTGATAGTGTGAAGGGACATTGTTTTTACTTAAGGGAATGATGACGCACTTCTTTGCATTCAGTTTGAGACTGTAACTAAAACATCAGTCGTTGGTCTGCATAAGATCCACCTGAAGTATAATGACATCATTTGGGGATTCAGTAATTGCACCCAGTTTGCAGTCATCAGCAAACTTGGTTAGCCACAACCCCTTAGTTTTGGCCTGAACTGATGAGAAGTATATACCAAACAGTAGGGGCCCATCACTGACCCTTGTGGCACCCTGCTGCTGACATGTCTGCTGGTTGATGTGGAGCCACCCACACTGATAGTGTGTGACCGGTTTGTGAGCCAGTTGGCAACACATCTTACAACAAAGGGGTTTACATTCAGTTTGCCAAGTTTATCGGTAATGTCCAAGTGTGAGATTGTGTCAAAGGCCTTTGCCAAGTCGAGGTTTGCTGTGTGCATAGATTTGCCCTCATCAGTGTCCCTGGTCATATTTTTCGAATAAATCCACCAGGTTTAACAGGCAGGATCTGCCCTTGACAAAACCAAACTGGGCCAGAATCCAGGGTTTGGAGGTCGTCTGTGTCTTTATTTATGAAGTCCATGATGATACGTTCCACAGCTTTACAGATGAGGTTGGTCAGACTTATGGGTCTATAATTCCCTGGGCCTGTTGCTAAGCCACCTTTGTGGAAGGAATTAACAGTTGCTGTTCCCCATTATGCAGGAACAAAGCCTGTGGCTAGGCTGTGATTGAACAGGGTACTTAACGGTGATGCTAGTTCATGTTTTAGTTTGTTTAGAATACAGCCTGGAATCCCATCTGGTCCCAAAGAGACTGTTTTATTTGCTTTAGACAAGGATTTAATGACCTGCTCTTCGGATATGTAGGGTGGGGGTGGGGGGGGGGCTGTGGGTAAGGTTTGTGATAAGTTTGAAGAAGATAAGGGAGTGAAATTTTCGCCAGATCTGTCCGCTATCAGGTTTGCTACCTCTGCGTATTGGTGTGTGTGATACCGTTAGTCAGTATATCAGCACACGCTTGGGGTCCTACCTTACATAGCTGTAAAATGCCTTATGGTTATCCTTGGCTGTGTTTGCTAAGTTTTTCTCAAAGTTACCCTTAGAGGATTTGACATGTTGTCTTATTTGTCTGTTGGGGCAGAGGAGGGTGCCTTTCTATTGTTGGGGCCTCGCATTAATTTTCTTAGACAGCAACTTTTTCCATTTGTTGTAAAGTTTGTTGATGATGGATGTCCACTATGATGGCTTTTTTTACTTAGGGCTCTGGCTTTGATTCTCTCTGGAACAGCCGAGTCTATACACTTATAGAAGTGATTTACAGGGCTTTAGTGTACGCTTTGGTGTAGTTACCACTTCCAGCTGGGGGAGGTGCTTGAAATGCACTTATACCTTCCCCTAGGAGGGTATAGTTTGCTTTGGTGAAGTTTTTTAGTCTGACTTCACCTTTTGTGAGTTCTGGTGTTAGTGCCAGTTCAAAGGCGACTGATTTCTGGTAAGATTTAACTAATGAGGGTCTGACGGTTGCAGTGGTGCATCTGTTTGTCATGTTAGTGATGACCAGATCTAGTATGTTTGTTCCTCTTGTTGGGGTTTGAACAATTTACTCCAAGGCACCCGAGTTAACAAAGTCAAGGAACTTTTGCGCTAGTGAGTTAAGGCTAGAGTAGGTCTCCCAGTTGAAGGTGGGATAACTGAAGTCTCACATGACCAGAGTGTTTGGCAGTATTTGGATTGGCTCCAGTTTGGCTCATGCACATCATGATCCATAGAGGGGGATCTATAACAAGCCATGACTTGAATGTGGAGTAACTACATGGAGTTGTCCAGTCTGACTAGTTGGGAGGTGAAGTTTTCTCTAACACTGATAGAAACACCACCTCCTTTGTTTCTCATATGTTCGTTTTGCAGTCTGAAGGTGTTGAAGGCACTGTAGACTTGCAAGGTCAGGGTACTCTCGGAGGCCTTGAATCAGGTTTCTGTGACTGCACAGACATCTACATCCTCCAGTGATAGAAGTGCTTCCAGGGTGTGCATTTTTGGTTTAAGTTCTTAGTGTTTAGCAGCATAACCCTTATTTTGTTATGGTTGGCAATTTTCATGTCAGCAATTTTGGTTTCGAGGTTGCTTAAAAAAGGAACTATGGGGAAGGCAAGAGCTTTTGCCAGCAGCTGAAAGCCTAGTGTGCCAGGTGCAAACCGTCTCTGGCAAAGCAGCGAGGTTTGTCAACCATGCCATCCCAGATTGACAGAAACTGGATCCCCTTTGAATAACACAAAAACTAAGCCACTTATTGAACTCAATCATTTTTGTTTATACCGTGGCATCATTCTAGGTGAGGGTAATACACTGCTTAACTCTAGGGGCATACCAGCCTGGGACACATACTCAGAGAGCTCAATCATGTCTCTATTCATATAGTCCAGTGAGGTATGCCTCAGGTCACTCACTCCAACACGAGCTATGACAGAGTCATAATGGTACTTGTTGCCAAGAGACCGGAGTGCTTGCTTGATCTGACGAATCCTGGTACTGGGCAGGCAGCTGACCGTGACTTTCTCCTTATCTAACTTGGTGAGTGGGACATCTGTGTGTCAAACTATGGAGTCTCCAATGACTAGAAAATTTGGGTTTTGAGTGTTATGCCTTAAGGGCATGGTAGGTGAGACAACGGTGTTGCTATGTGTCTTGGGTGCTGTGGGAACTGTATTAGTTGTAGCAGTCATTTGTTTAGGAGGTCTCTGGTGTTTCGGTAAGTTTTTTGAGAGAACCTCCATGTATGTTGATTTATGTGTTGGATGCACACTATGTGTATGAGTACTGGTACTATGTTCATGAGTAGTGGTGGTGGGTGTGCTGACAACCTCTTCAGTGTTACTATTTCGTGTGCGAGACCAGGTATTCAAGATTCTTGGAGTAGATACATCTCTCACACTCTGTACTACAGTGAGTTATTAGTAGAGGATTTGGTTAGTGGGGGAAGAGTGTCACGGTACTGACAGCCACTTGTTCAAATCCTGGTAGACTGAAGGAATAGTGCCTAAACAGTATTTGGTGACAGTGGGGTTTTCTCATTTCTCTAACATTTGAGTAGGTATATATATATATATATATATATATATATATATATATATATATATATATGTATGTAAATTTGTGGGGTGTGTGGGTATCCCCCACATGTGGGGTATATGAGGAATGGCCCCCTGCAAAAAAACTTGCCTCCAAAGTTAGATGAAAGCTGTTTCAGCAGTTTTTTTTTCTCATTCTATTGGCATACGGTTTAACATGATTCTGGTTAGGTTATGTGATGTACTACCTCATTCCTTAAAAGTGAACCTGAAAACTTCAACCATGAAATACTGAAGCATTATAGATAAACATCAATGTATAAAAGATGCATTAAAACATACTGAAATACAAAGAATATAACCAAATATGTGTTTATGGAGCCTGCATGGCACACCTCCACCAACTAAATACATGGACTGCAGATCAGAGATGCTGGAACATTTGGCATCCAAAACTGAGCAACTGCTTTTGCTCTGCAGAAATGCAGTGTTGCAGTTAATAAACTTAGTTTGTAAATCTGTAGGGGATAGCATTCTACCTACAAAGATAGCCTTTACACAATTTTCTTCTTGTTTTGTAGAGTTGTGTATTTGGTGTTAAGATATGGTACTCTTAGTTTCCCTGTATACCTTGCTTCATAAAGAAGGTGAACCTTACTTCTGGCATTTACAACAAATTAATACAGTCAAACAGCATGTCTTACTTAGCAAGTAATCTGTGCTTTCTAAAACAAGAGCTTACTTTCCTTTTGTTCTGAAAAATGAAAAAAAAAACAGTGGTGTAGAAATAACACAGCTACAGATGCCTAAATAAAAACGAAGATTCTGAATTCTGAGATTTTAAATATTTTTGGTTAAGGTAGCAAAAGGTGCTCTACAAACTTAGAAGAAAAATAGACTTACTGTGAGGCTGTATCTCCTCTTTAATAAACAAGTATAAAAGGTATTCAGTATTCAGTTTTTACCTGCCTGACTTTTTGATGGCTTCCTGACTAACATCTGAAGTATGTGATTTTACGTTAAGTACCTGTTGTGCTTATGTTTTTCTAAAAAAAAAATCTATTATTCCATTGGCTTTACATAGCTGTTGCCTTTCTTTCAAATCCAACGTTTTCACCCATATCTTACTCTCTCTCACCTCTTCAGTGCTTAGTCATTACATAACCACTGGAACAAACCATGAACTCTTATTCGTGAGTGAATCGACCTTTTTTTACAATATCAAAGGGTTTCTTTGCGGTCTCAGTGTTTTCTGCACTGAAGTAGGCAAAATTATCAATTATATGAAGGTGTCATACATTTGGCTCTAAGACACATTTCATTGTATTCAACATAGCTTCCTCTCTTCACCATGGAGCCCACATTTAGAGCTCTTCATTGCACCACACCATTCATATTAACCTCTTAAATTTATCTGCTCATATATGCCATTCCTATATGCCAAACAGTACAGTTTTGTACCTACCATAAATGTAAATGTTTGAGTGTATATACTGCTGCAGTCATCACACTTGGGTTATCCTGCCATCAGGCGGTCCCGCAGTCGGCCGAATCCCAAAGTCTTGGTCCAGCGTCGGTTGTCGTCGCTTCTTCCCTGACGTCAGTGCGACAGGGGGATAAAAGAGGCAGCCGACGCCATTTTCTTCAGTTTTTCTTGCCCCAGATGTCAGGTGCCCCCAACTAGGAAGGCAATACAAATAACTATGCAAAATACCTTAGTAGATAAACAATAGTATTAGCTGTTAGCAAATACACCATATAGGCATGCATCCATTAGATTGATGTACATGGAGTTATAACTAACACCCTGGTATGTAGAGGGGATGGAGGGAGGGTAACCTGGACTGCAGCAGTATATACACTCGAACATGTACATTTATGGTAGGTACAAAACTGTACTATGTTCATAGTGTAATACTGCTGCAGTCATCACACTTGTGTTGAATCCCAAAGCTATGGATGGGTGGCTGGTACTAAACTGGGTTAGGTGAAGCTAGGATGCCCTGCAGAACTGCCGTGGCAAAACCAGCTCTGGTTTTTGAGTATAATGGAAGGTGGTAGTGCTTGGTAAAGGTGTGCACTGAACTCCAAGTAGCTGCCTCCAGAATGTCCTTGGTTGGAACCCCCCTGAGAAAGGCTGCTGAGGTTGCTGTAGCCCTGGTAGAATGGGACCTAATATTAACAGGCACTGCTTTCCCATGGTGCGAGTAGCAAAAACGGATACAGTGTGCTATCCAATTGGAGATGGTCTGTTTTGAAATAGCCTTTCCTTGTGAACCTGCAGCACAGGATAAAAAGAGTTGGTCAGTTTTTCTGAAGGTCTTTGTCTTATCCAAATAGTAACGTAGCTGTCTGTGAATGTCCAAAGAGTGAAGGAGTCTTTCTCCTTTGTTCTGGGGGTTTGGATAAAAGGTGGGTAAATGAATGGTCTGATTCAAAGCCACACTGGATACTACCTTTGGCATAAAGGTAGGGTTAGTTCGTAAAGAGACTCTGTCCTGATGGAAAATGATGAAAGGTTCCACTGCCATAAGTGCCTGTAGTTCTGAGACCCTGCGTGCTGAGGTGATAGCCAGCAACAGAGCTGTTTTCCATGACAAGTATTGTAGTTCTGCTGAGAAGGCTGGTTCGAAAGGAGGCACTGTTAATTTTTCTAAAACGAAGTTGAGGTCCCAAGCTGGCGTTGGGGGTCTTTGGGGGGGGGGTCTTATATTCTTAGCCCCTCTGAGAAACTGCCTTAGTAAAGGGTGTGAGAATATGGGAGGATCCGTATTATATTGAGCTGAAATGGCTGAAGCATGGATCTTAATGGATGAGAAAGAAAGGCCTTTGTGTAGCATCTCAGTTAAGTATTGCAGTATTTGAGGAATGTTTGGTATCCAAGGATTTTGGCCTTTAGCCTGGTTCCATGCACAAAATCTTTTCCATTTGTCTGAGTAAGTTTTTCTGGTGCTGGGCCTCCTGGCCTCCAAAATGACATGCAGGACGTCCTTTGAGAGAAGTGTTGATTGATAATTCAAGGTATTCTCCATGCAGCTAAATTTAAAGTCCTGAGCTGACTGTGAAGGATCTGAGAGTTTTGCTGAGTCAACAGAAGTGGGAATTGAGGTAAGATCCATGGAGGGCTGTGAGTCAAGGTCCTTAGTAATGGTTACCAGTGCTGACGTGGCCAGTCCGGAGCAATGAGGATCATTTGAGGTCTCTCTGATCTGACTTTCAGTAATACCTTGGTCAAGAGAGGTAGTGGTGGGAAGGCATAGACTGTCAATGTCCAACTGAATGATAGGGCGTCCGCTTTCCAGGCTAGGGAATGATAAGTCCTTGTGCAAAATTTCTGTAGTTGGCAATTGTTGGGGGAGGCAAATAGATCTATATCTGGGCGTCCCCACCTTTGAGTTTTCATTGAAAATACTTGTGGGTGTAGTCTCCACTCGTGAGGATCTGCCAAATTTCTGCTTAATTCGTCTGCCAATATGTTTTCCTTTCCTGGCAGGAATTGTGCTTGCAGTTGTACTTTGAAAGTCAATGCTGTGTTCCACAAGGTCATTGCCTGTCTGCATAAAGGGTAGGAGTGTGTTCCTCCCTGTTTCTTTATGTACCACATAACTGTGGTGTTGTCTGTCCTTATTAGTAGTTGTCCTGGATGCAAGAGGTCCTTGAAGGCTGTCGGTGCATTTTGTACAGCTAGCATCTCCTTTTGGTTGATGTGTAGATGCATTTGTTTTGTGGACCATTTGCCCTGTATGCACTGTCCTACCATGTGTGCTCCACAGGCGTAGTCTGAAGAATCTGGTGTCGTAGTTTGGTTTGCTGGAGGTAAGACAAAAGGAAGACCCTTGTTTATTTGACATGCTTGAGCCCACCATAGGAACTCTTTTTGAAGGCAGGGAATGAGAGGTTTACTTATTTCGAGGCTGTGCCTGTGTTGAGTCCTAGACTTTTCAGGTACCATTGTAATTTCCTCATATGCAACTTTGCATGTGGAATTAGTTGAATGCAGGATGCCATGAACCCCAATGCCTGCAGGATTTTCCTTGCAGTGAGCTGGGTAAAACTTGCCATCTTTTTGAAGTATTGAGTCAGTTGTTTTTGTTTGTCTGGCGTGAGATAAGCCATCTGGGCCGTTGTATTTAACCTGGCACCCAGGAATATTATGTCTTGTGAGGGTATTCGCTTTGACTTCTTTTTGTTTACTGTGTACCCTAGGCAACTTAGCAGCTTTGTTACAAATGCCAGATGCTGTAATAGAATGGCCTTGCTGTCTGCTTGGATCAGGCAGTCGTCCAGATATGGATAAATTTGTATTCCTCGTTTTCTGCAATATGCAATTACTGATGCCAGGCATTTCGTAAATACTCTGGGCACAGTAGATAAGCCAAAGGGCAATGCAAAGAATTGATAATGTGTTGTACCTGCCAAAAATCTGAGGTATCTTCTGCAATCTTGTCTGATAGGGACATGCAGGTATGCCTCTTTGAGGTCCAACATTACCAGCCAAGACTCCTTGCCCAGCATGGGAAGAAGCTGCTGTAGTGTGAGCATTTTGAATTTGGGTACCCCCAGGTAAGTGTTTAGAATTGAGAGGTCTAAAATGGGTCTCCAGGCTTTGTCCTTTCTTGGTACTAGAAATAGTCTTGAGTAAAAATCTTGACCTTGCTCCTTTGTAGGTACCTTTTGAATTGCTTTCATATGCATGAGAGCTGAAATTTGTGTTTGTGCCTCTGCCCATTGGTTTGGAGGCAGATTTGGCATGCCTCTCATCCTTGGTAAAGTGTGAAAATGAAATCTGTAGCCTCGGGTAATAATATCCAGAACCCATTTGTCCTTTGTTATGATGCGCCAATTTTGTGGAAATAGAGCCAGTTTTCCTCCCAAAGGTGCTGCCAGGGCAATTTTGCTTGGCAGGCGAAGAGGGAAGTCATTGTGTTTGTTTCCTGAAGGGTTGAGATCTTTTGTCTCCACCTCTTTGAGTTGTTGTGTGCCATTGTCTAGGCCTGAAAGAACCTTGTGGCTGGCCTCTGCCCCTTGGGTGTCTGTACCTACCCCTTTGGGGTCTGTCTGATGCAGGAAAGGACCAGTTTTTTGATGGCCAGTTTCTGCTAAAATGAGGAGGTTGTACCTGTAAAAAATCTTTAACTGTCTGCATAGATTTTGCCTTTTCTTCCATTTTCTTTAAAACTTCCTCTGCTTTGACACCAAATAACACATCTTTCTGCAATGGAGCATCCAATAACTTTGCTTTGACATGTTCTGGTAAGGCTTGCTCTTTTAGCCAAGTATGTCTATGTATTACAGATCCTGTGACAGCTGCTCTACATGAGGCTTCCAATGAATCAAAACCACACTGTAAGGTATGCTTTCCCACCTGTTCTGCTGCATGCAGCAAATCCTGCATCTCTTTGAAATCAGGTTGATCTGTCTGAGGGATCATTTTCTGCTTTAACTGTGTAATCAAGTACTGCTGGTATTTTAGCATGTGGAATTGGCAGTTTAAGGCCCTCATGGCCAAAGTGGCAGACCCTGGAAATGGTTTTGGGGTCTGCAACAGGGCTTTTATATAGAAACTTATGAGAATCAGGAACTCGGTAGTATCGGTCTGGTTTAGCTGGTGCAGGAGGTAAGGAATCTGGGTTTAGACTAGATTTGGTGTAAACATTATCCAAAATGTCTAAAACTGGAGGAATTGCAAGGGGTCTATGCTGTAGGAGAAGAAGAAACTCACAGAGTCTTTTCTTAGAGTCAGAGTAATCTTGGCCTTCCCAGTGGAAGTGTTCCCTCATGGTATGTAAAGTTTCCCCAAAAGAGTAGTCTTCAGGGGGGGAGACAGGGAATGGACTCTTCAGCATCTGAGTCTTCATAAGGAGGGAAGGAATAATCTTGGTCCTCAGAGTTAGCTGAGGAAATGGATGCTTGGTCAGAGGAAGGATAATCTTCCTCCAGTCTAGGCCTTTTGTCAGGAGGGGGTTGTGAACCCCTGATAAGGGTAATTAAATCCTCCGCCATCTTAAGCATCTGTTTTTTAGGCATAGGGGCTTGTGGGGGGACTGTGGACCTGGTTTCCTAACTTTTAAGGGGGCTTTAAGTTTAGCATAAGACTTAATAGAGATAGTTGTCGGTTTGAAGACAGTTTCAGAAACCGAAGGCCTGTCCAAAATCTCCGGATCACCGTCAGGGTTGGCGTCCGAGGGGTGAGATGGAACCGGCTCCTGAGGCCCAGCTGATTCGGTCTGGGAGGACGTCAGAATTTCTAAATCTGCGGTAGTAAGGGGCTGCGTAGGCACCTAGCTGAAAACCGGAGAACCGGTGGCAGGCCTTGCTGAGGCCTCGGTATCTGGTCTTGGCCTTGGTTGCCTGTCCTTATCCTTGCGTTTTTTAATCATTGCTGATGTCGGTTACTCCGACGACATGCTATAATTAAATTTTCTGCCAAAATAATGTCGGGTGAAATCTGCCCAACGCTTGATTGTACGTTTGTTGAACCTAGCACAAAACCGACAACCAGAGACGTCGTGGTCTGGGCCTAGGCAAGGAATACAATAAGAATGAAAATCCTTATGAGGTATTTGCTTCCCACAAGAAATGCAATTATTAACTTTGTCTGACATCAGTCCGAGGAAAGAAAAGTTTCCCCAACGGAGTACTTAGCTTTAGAGAAGACTTCGGGCTGAAATTCAATTCGAAAATCTCAGGAGCCAACCGACCGGCACTTGTGAACTGCTTCTGCTTCGGGCACCACGCGACAAGAAAGACTGAAGAAAATGGCGTCGGCTGCCTCTTTTATCCCCCTGTCGCACTGACGTCAGGGAAGAAGCGACGACAACCAACGCCGGACCAAGACTTTGGGATTCGGCCGACTGCGGGACTGCCTGACGGCAGGATAACCCAAGTGTGACGACTGCAGCAGTATTACACGATGAACATCTTATGTTTCATTGTCATGTAGGATTTTGTCTGGTGACTGCTATGCTCAGTACGTCCATTATTATTTACAGACACAAAGAACAGCTATGTTTTACTGATCCAGCTTTGCATTTGACTAGTGAATGTCTCTTATACTCCCTTTAAGTACTTGGCTCCTTATTGGTCCTTTTTGATCAGTCAAAAAGTAGTTCCTTATACTATTCGGGCATGTCCAAAAGTCAATTTCGGGTTTACTCTCCAGTCCAGCTGGTGAATCTGTGAATCTTGAGGCAATGTTACAACTGCCTTATGTACACAGACCACCCTCTCCTCCTCCCAACAAGCTCAAATATATGTGAGAGATGCAACTATATAGCCAAACTGGAGGATAAGCTCTCTCAACCCAGTACTGGCGCAGTCAGTCAGGAGGAGGAGAAGGTAACCACACACATCACAAATCCAGTCTCACATAAACCTATCACAACAGCAAACCAAACACAAACACACAAAAACATACTCGGAGGCTCTAAATAAAAATCTGCCCAAGCAGCAGAGACCTCCAAAGCAGACATCCAAGCAACCGCTACCCCACAACAATACCCAAGTATCACATAGTTCACAAAGTCAGTGTGCCACACAGTCACAGCCCTTAAGGCTAAACAACACACCTAATACACTTGTAATAGGTGACTCTATTGTCAGACACACTGACGTCCCACTCACGAGGCTGAACAAGGAGAAGGTCACTGTAAGCTGCCTGTCGGGTGCCAGGATCTGCCACATAACACAAGCACTCAGGTCACTCCAAAGCAAGTAAAAATATGACTCTGTCATTCTCCATGCTGGTGTGAATGACCTGAGACATACCTCCCGGGACTACATGAAAAGAAACATAGAGGAACTCTCTGATCATGTAGCCCAGGCCGGTATGACCCTGACCTTGAGTAGCATCTTACCCTCACCAAGAATAATGCCACAGTATAAAGACAAAATGATCAATTTTAACAATTGGCTAAAGTATTGGTGTCATTCAAAGGGGATCCAGTGTCTGTCAGCCTGGGATGACATGCTCGACAAGCCACGTTGCTTCGCTAGGGACGGCTTGCACCTGTCACCCCTGGGCTTTCGAATATTGGCTAAGGCTCTTGCCATCCCCATAGTGCCTTTTTTTTTAGGCAAGGCTCAAAAGACAAACCCACCTCCATAGGCAACACAAGGAAAAAGAAACCAAGGGTAATGCTGCTCAACGCCAGAAGTCTAAACCTTAAGATGCACGCACTCGAGGCTCTCCTCAGTATGGAGAATATCGATATCTGTGCAGTAACAGAAACCTGGTTCAAGGCTCCCGAGAGCACCCCAGCACTACCAGGTTATACCTCATACCATGCTTTTCGGCCCCAAAACTCGGACCGAACAACAAAAGGATGGGGAGTATCCATATTCATCAAAGATACCCACACCTCCAGGTTAGTGGCACTGCACGAAGCATCGGAGACCATCCATGTGCAACTAACAGTGGGCAAAACTGCCTTTCAGTTTGTAGCCTGCTACAGACCACCCTCCCAAACTCAGGAACCCCACTCAGCTTTCCTGAGAACACTGGAGAATATGAAGGTCTCTCCAAACACCATCATATTGGGTGACTTCAACTACCCAGACATAAACTGGGAGCACTACTCAAGCCCCAACACCCTCGCCCAATGGTTCCTAGAATTTATAGACTCAAATGCTATGGAACAACTGGTCACCACTCCCATAAGAAGGGAAAACATATTGGACCTGATCATCACCAACATGGGGACTCTATGTTCCATACCAGAGGTATACCCCTCATTGGTAAGATCTGACCATAAATTAATCTCACTGGACATCCATATCCCGTCCCCACCCCCAGCCAAGGAAACCACGGTGAAGAACTTCTCAAAAGCTAACTTCACACTTCTCAAAACTGTGGTGGAATCCTTCAAAGCTCCCAGGCCAGTGGAAAATACGGCCCAAACTGCAGAATCCTTTACAAACGCATTCTGTGGACACCTACAGGAATGTATGGATCGTGCTATCCCAAATAAAACCAAGACTCACTCCTCCAAAGGCAGAAGACCTGTCTGGTGGACCCCAGCCATAAATAAGCTATACAACAGAAGGAGGAAGCTACTACATGATAGAGCAAAATCCCAAAAAGGGAAGGCATCTCTGATCAGTACTAGCAAGAAACTACGATCCCTCATAAAATTATCCAAGGCCAGCTTCGAAAGAAAAATTGCGCAAGACGCTAAAGATAATCACAAGGCCTTCTTTAGTTATGTCAGGAACCTGGGTGGCAACTCCCAGATATGCTCAGGAACCTGGGTGGCAACTCCCAGATATGCTCTGAGTTAGTGCAAAATGACAAAAAATACACTGAACCCACAGACATTGCCAACATCCTGGCAGACAGGTTCAGTGCAAACTTCTCCCCCTTCCCCCCCCCCCCAAAACAGCAAATGTCTATCCCAACAGAGTGTAGCCTCCCTGACATCACAGATGCACAGGTGAGAGCTGCCCTCTCCAAAGCAAAAAACACAGCATCAATGGGACCAGACGGTGTCCCGGGCTGCATCTTACATGAGCTCCAAGAAGAACTGAACCCTCACATAAAGTCACTGTTCAATCTCAGCCTTACTACAGGATATGTACCCAAGGAATGGCGTACAGCAACAGTGGTCCCACTCCACAAAGGTGATGCCACAATGGACCCCAGAAACTATCGCCCTATAAGCCTGACTAGCCTGGTCTGCAAAGCTATGGAGCTTATCATCATGGAACTCATAAACAAAGACATTGGGAAACTCCAAACACTGGATCCTACCCAATTTGGCTTTGTTAAGGGCAGATCTTGCCTCTTGAACCTGGTCGACTTCTTTGAAACAGTCACCAAGGCCACAGATGAAGGGAAGGTAGTCCACACAGCCTACATGGAACTCACAAAAGCCTTCGATACAATACCCCACTCGGGCATCATAAATAAGCTCATCAGCTTAAATATCAACCCCTATGTCACAAGATGGGTTGCAAACTGGCTCAGGAATAGAACCCACATGGTCAGAATTGCAGGTGCCATGTCAGACTCTAAACCAGTTACAAGTGGCGTCCCACAAGGCTCAGTCCTGGGACCTCTCTTGTTCGGTATATATTTCTCTGAGGTGCAGGCTAACACGGGAGGACTATGGCTGACCAAGTTCGCAGATGACTGCAAACTGGGTGCCATAATCGACTCGCCGACTGACACAAGCATCCTCCAAAAGCGTCTCACAGAGATGGATAACTGGTGCCAGAGCCATGGCCTAAAGCTAAATGCCAAAAAGTGCATAGTCATCCCCTTTGGGAAAAACAAAGTGCCCACAAATTACCACATAGGTGGTAATCCATTAAGTACGGAAGAAGTAATTATGGATTTGGGGACCCAAGTAGATAGCAATCTCTCCTTTGACAATCACGTTGCCAAAGTGGTTAGAAAGACCTTCTATATAGCCCACCTTATCACGAAAGGGTTCACATCTAGATCAAGAGAGGTCATTGTGCCCCTCTACTCATCAGGCCCATAATTGAATACAATGCCCCATTTGGGATGTACCTTACCCGACACCTGCAGCAACAGGAAATACCCCAAAAGTACCTCACCAAGAGGATCAAGGGACTCAAACAGATGCCCTACGCAGTTAGGCTAAAGAAACTCCATCTCTACTCAGTTGCTTACCGCCTACTCAGAGGCGATCTGTGCCTGACGTATAAAGCCATGTCCAAACCAGAATTAATGGACATGCTCCACGTCAGGAAATCCAAATCCCTTAGAGCTACACACTACAGGGACTTAAACCTCAGCACAGAAATAAATAGGACATGCTGGAGGGACAGATTCATATCCCAGAGGCTCCCCTCACTCTGGAACAAAATCCCAATCCATGTTAGGCAGAGCCCCTCAATGACCCTCTTCAAGAGAAATCTTGACGAGTGGATGGGAGATCGTAGGTTTACCCCTGGGATCTCTTCTGTGTCCCTACTAGACAGAGGCAGAGTAAACTAACCTTAAAAGGGCTATCTTCTGTGACCTACTATACAGAGGCACAGTCAACTAATCTAAAAGGGTGGCGAAAGCCAAACACACTCTTTCTAGGCTTATAAATGCCCTAGGGCAGAGAGCCTAGTGTCAACCTATGAACCTATGAATGAAACTTCATACTGAGTATGCAAAATTCTAAGTGCAGAATGCTTTGCTGGAATGGTGAAGTATGTTACCAGTTCTCATACAAATTGTTTAGTTAACTATTCACTATCTTTGGTAATCCACCCCTGACCTTCCACGAAAAAGGTCTCAGGCTTACTGGGACAAAATGGCCAACAAATTAAATAAATAAATACATACAAACATACATACATACATAGATACATACTGCAAGTTGGTTATAATAAAAAAAAAAACAAATTGGCGTGTGCCAATAGCTACGCCAACTTAGCTTTGGTTACATGAGAGCAATGTTTTTTATTGTCAACTAACAATGCATTCTTTGACAACATCTTGTGGTATGTTCGTTTTGTGGACGATATCTTTTTGCTGTGGAAAGGTGGCACACATGAATTTAAAAGCTTTGTTAGTTAAATGCACACCACTACTAACTTCTTAAGGTTTACTTACACCTGTTCAACAACTGAAGTTAATTTTTTAGATGTATTAATTAAGAAATCGGACCTAAACGATGTACACAGCAGTATTTTTAGAAAACCCACTAGGAAGAATGCATTGTTACATAAAAAGAGTATGCACCCTAGACATGTTCCGAGAAATGTGTTGAAGGGACAGATATATAGGGTGCTTAGGCTCCATAATGATGATGGAGCAGTAAAGGAGGCCCTTTACGCTGTCAAACAAGAGTTTTTAGCAAAGGGCTACTCCTTGACAGAGATTGATGCTCCCATTGATGAAGCATGGCTACAGAGGGACAATAGGTGTAGACCATATTTTAGTAACACAGTACAGTCTAATGAAGCTGCTCCCACCAAAAACAATTTTAGAGTTGTTCTCCAGTACTCTAGCGATATTAATAAATTCACATCTATTATTAAAAGACATTGGAGGATATTACAGGAAGTACCAGGACTCACAGACAAAGTTGGGAATGCCCCTATGTTCTCTTTTAAGAATAAACAATATCTGAAACAACATCTTTGTAATAAAATGACTGTAACTAGATCTACCCCATCCACACGTACTGGCACTTTTCCTTGTAGACGCTGCACAGCATGTCAGTATATCCACACCAGCATGGTATATGTACACCCAACACGGCATTTTACAATCAGATGCCCTAGTTATGTTAATTGCTGCATGACTAATGTGGTTTATTTTTCATTCTGCCAAGTATGCCATGCATACTACGTAGGCAAAACAAACAGGATGCTGAAGGACAGGATCCTTGAGCACAGGAGGGACATCATTAATCAAAGAGACCCTAATGCCCCGGCGAACCATGTTAAACAGATGGACCACACACATACTTTAAGATTTTTAGCTATTCAGGGTATACATGCCAACATCAGAGGAGGTGACATTGAAAACTATCCTGAGAGTGCAGAGCAGAAGTGGATACTTGTACTCAATGCTGAAAGACCCCCAGGGCTGAATGGGACTACATCCCTGAAGCCTTTTTTAAAGTCACGTCGACTCAAGCATTTTTAAGCTAAATATATTCAATATACATTTTACAAGTTTTTAACTTCTTACATTTTCATACTTTTTAGAAGTCTCTTACTTTATGTAGTTCATACTTTTTTATCACACTTTTTTAATATACTTTTTATTATATATGCATCCAAGAAGATTTTTTAATGGTTATATTCGTTTACACACGTAGATTTTTAATGATATTTCCAATGAATTTTCTTATATGTTTTTTATTGTTGCTGTGGATCTTTAAGATTTGGATCTTTTGTTATTGGTTTGTTCATATCAGCTGACAAATTTGAAATGCTACATGAACTGTAACTTTTAGTTGTTCAGTTGTCTGATGAAGCGAAAGGAATTATTGTGAAAGCACTTGCGTTTTTTGTTTTTTATTTTATTCTATAAATAAATAGAAGTTTGTTAGTGCAAGACTGGTGCACTTTTTTTGTTCTATAGTTTTGTAATGAAGTAATCAGATACAAGGCTGCAAGTTCTGAACACTTGGGTCAAGAGAAATGCTGAGCCATCAACTAATAACCACTCAATCAGATGGGATGGACCATGGCTGAACACACTGGAGAAACCCAAAAATGAAAGTCTGGATGTCCTGGGAATATCTATCAGACTCTTCTTTGCAAGTTCAGCATCCATCTCAAGAAAAGTTTCTCCCAGGGAAAGTCTGAGATATGGAACATGAATGGACTCTGTTGATGGCATTGATGTACCCCCAGTCAAAGAATCAGTGGCAAAAAGCTTGGCCAAAATGTTGTTGAGATTGTCAAGGGGTAGTCCTAGGCCTCATGTTGGTCACCAATGGTTAAAGAAGCAATCAATATAAAGAAAGAATCATTCTACGCAATGACAGAGGGTATTTGGGATCTGGCCAGTAGGCACTGATAGACCAGAAGTTGGTAACTGAAGCAGTTGCTGAAGTGAAGGTCTAGGTGTGGGAGAATTTGACGAGTGCATGGAAAAAGATTTTCAGATTGCCTCAAATTGGTTCTGGCAAGCCATCCAATATCTTAGGAAGGATAGGAAGAACATTTCCCAGGCTGTTTTCAGCAAGGGTGGAGAAGGACTGACCTTGTATGGGGACATTGCTGAGAGGTGAAAGGAAAACTCTGAGAAATTCTGGAATATAGTGGAGGTCAGGTCCTCCACAAATGAGGCAGTGGCAGTAACAATAGGTGAGACTGGATCGATTTCTGTAGATGATGTTACAGAGGTGGTTTAACAGCTTCAGAATGGCAAGCAAATATGTCAATGAGACCTGGCTAGAAATGCTCACATGATTCTGGATGTTTTGGGGGTATTTTGGTTTGCATGCTTTTTCAATATTGTGTGGAAGGCAGGGAAAATACCCCTGAAATGGCCAACTGGGGTGGTGGTCCCGATTTACAAAAAGTATAAAGTTGTGATCTATTACAGAGGAATTATATTCTTCAGCCTCTTTGTAGAAGCCTACTTCAAAGTGCTGGAAAGGGGATTATGTGTGACAGCTGAGCTCTAGATTCAGGGGAAGCAACACTGATTCCATTCTGGCCATGAAACAGTTAACTGACTCTTTATCCATGCATGGATAATGTAGGGAAGTCAATGAATTATAGACAAGTAAATGGGAAAAAAAAAACAGCTGATACAGCAAGACAAAATTAGCTTAATGTGAAACATTTTGTCACCCAACAGAGACTCTAATTTTCAATTATATTCAGACAGATCTGTGTAGGATAAATGTGTCTTTGGTGGCTGTGTCTTGTAAGCGAAAACTCAGTGATCTTCTTGACATTGGCTCCTATGAAAAGCGTTTACAGGAGGTTAAACACAAGAAACTACTAAGGGACCTGAATGACTTTCATGATGATCGGGTGTTTTTCTGGCCGAAGGATGATGTACGTCAACAGTATGTGTCTGGCTCAGCTGCTGGTAATTTTAAAGGTAAAACTAATAACTCTGCTTCTAAATCTTTGAATGTTACTAATACTGCACAAACTGATAACTCACGTGCATTAGGCAATTAGAGCCTGACCTTACTGTTGAAGGTCTCAGCAGAGGACTGGCTGGTTTCAGCTAATTTGCTGAGCCAAACGAGTGATGCTGGCACAAATTCAACTCGACATGTTGCCTCCAATGTGGAAGCTGATAAAGGGCGCTCCAAGAGTGCGTCAATAAGTGAGGTTTCAAGTGCAGCCACACCAAATGTTAAAAATGTGTCAGCTGCAACTTCTTTTTACACCTACATTTACCCAAGATAGTGAAGGTGAATGGGCAGGAAGTAAAGGGTCGTTCAAGGAGCAGGAGCTGACTCTGTCAAAAAAAAAAAAAAGTGTACAACTAGCGAGACAATTAGAACTGGGCCCAGCTGTAAGAAGCAAACTCTCACGGACTTAGTGGTGAATATTTCTACACATATGTTAACTAATGAACAATATGAAGTGCATAGAAAAGGTGTTTCTTTTATTCCTGCAAGAGGTTCTTTTTTGTATCATTTTTTTTATCAGATTTGAGCTTGTTTGTGTGTAATATTTTGTTAAGATTACTGTATGGTAACAATGCATACTAGCATGCTGTTTTTAAAAAAAACAAGCAAGTTTGTCCCTGTAAATTTTCCTCTGACTGAAGCTTTTTTGAAACTGTGTGAATGAGACATTGGTTGTTTGATATTACTAAGCTTTTGAGTCAGAAACACCATAAGTTCTTTTATAATTTTACTAGTATCCAGCATGAAGCTTTGTCTGAACTTGTTTTGTCAGAAGACACCTATACGTCCGGCTGATAAGGTAGGTGCAGCTGTGGTCATGAATACTTTTCAATATTTATCTAGTATGTTTCATATGTTGAAAGATGATACAACCTATTTGGAGTGTACTAAATATGATATTACTAAGGTTATTAATAATGTACATGCTGGTCTTCATGATTTATTAATGGATGAGGCAGTTAAGAAGCAATTATACAATTACTTTACAGTTGAATTTCCTATGATACCCACTCTTTATGGACTTTCTAAAATCCATAACTGTTTAATGAACCTACCCATGAGACCAATAGTATTTGGGTGGGTTATGGAACCTTTATCTATATTTATAGAAAAGCTGCTATGTCCTGTTACTGATAAGTTTCATAATATATTAAGTGACACTAAACAATATCATAAATGTCTTTAAGACTGGTTCTGTAACAACAATGTTAGGGACTACATCTTAGTTACCACGGACGTAGTCTCTCTTTTTACAGTCATACCTAATGACACAGGAAAATTTATTACACTTTTCTTGTCAAAAAATTCTGAATATACCACTAATCAGATTTATTTGATTTGCTCCCTACTTGAGATTGTTTTAAGCAACAATGCCTTTATTTTTTCTGACAAATATTATATCCAAATGGTTAGGGTTGCAATGGGCACTGTGTGCTCAGTTATGCGAACATGGTGCTTGCATATTGCGAAAACTTGTATGTACTAGATAGGACGTTTTACGGATATTGACATTTTACATGATTTTGTGGGCTATTTACATCAGACAACTGATTTTTTGACATTTACTTTTAAATAATCTTCTACTAGTATAGATTACTTGGATATTACCCCAAATGGCCTTGATACTCAACTATATAGGAAATCTTGCAAAAAAAGTGAATAGACTGCATAATCAGAGCATGCGTCCAAGGCATGTTAAGCATAATATTTTGAAAGGTCAATTCTACAGACATGCTAGCCTGAATGTACGTAAGTGATTATAATATGCATTCCTCCTTTAATAGTCTTAGTGAAGAATTTCGCTCTAGAGGCTACTTTGCTAAAGAGATTGCTGAAGCAAAAAAATGAGGTTTTATCACACAGAGGAGGCTTTTATAGACCCTACTTTTCTTCTAATAATGGTGGATTGATACAGAAGTCTGAAACTAATGATAATATGCTTATAATGTGTATTACTTATTCTAATGATGTCCGGTCTATATGTGACATTATTAGGAAACACTGGCATGTGTTAACCATGGATAATAGGTGTAAGGAATTTCTTGGTGATGTTCCATGCTTTTGCAACACGAAGAGCAGCTCCTTAAAGAAGCTGCTTTGCTATAAGTCCTTTACTAAGAAGAATATTTGTACTTAAGCCAGGAGAGGCAGTATCCTTGTAGATCATGTAATGTGTGTAAATACATTAGAACAGATGATACACATGTACATCCAGAAACTAAAAGATTTATAGGCTTGATTTTTATGCCGATTGTAAATGTCACAACTTCGTTTACCTGGCTGTTTGTGACCTATGTGATTTTTACTACGGTGGAAAGACCAACCGGACTTTACAGGAACGAGTGCATGAACATTATTATGCCGTCAGAAATGGTGACATTAGAAATGCCCTTTCAAAGCATTTTTAGATGCTGGCACAGATCATACCTTTAAGTTTCTAGTACTGGAACTTTTTAATGTAGGAAATAGAGGTGGGGACATAAGAACTAGGACTGAATGTCTTGAAGTAAAATGTATCTTGATGTTACAGTCAGATAAAGGGAAAGGGCTAAATGAGTATGTCCCTTTAAAATGTACAGTTTTGTACCTACCATAAATGTAGATGTTCGAAGATCCACATTGCTGCAGTCCTTACTTATGGGTAGTCCGCTGTCCTCGGTCGGCCCGAATACCAAAGTATTAGGCTGACGTCGGTCATGGGCGCCTAGATCTGACATCAGAGCGTCAGGGTATAAAAGCGCATGACCGACGTCATATCCTCAGTCTTTTCTTGCCCCAGATGTCAGAAGGCCAAACCAGAAAGGCCACAGCCAAAAACAGAATACCTCCCAAAAACATGCCCAACAACAACCATCACCCAAAGCATAAAACATGTCAAACTACAGAGGGGAAGGAGGGAGGGTAAATTGGACTGCAGCAATGTGGATCTTCGAACATCTACATTTATGGTAGGTACAAAACTGTACTATGTTCTTCATCTCACATTGCTGCAGTCCTTACTTATGGGTAGAATCCCAAAGCAACGGGAAAGGGAGGATGGCAAAATCATAAAGCATTAGGGGCTGCTAAAATGCCCTGTAATATTGCAGTGGCAAACCCAGCCCTAGACTTAGAATAAAGAGGAAGGTGGTAATGTTTAGAAAAAGTATGTGCTGAACTCCAAGTAGCTGCTTCCAAAATATCTTTTGTAGCTACCCCCCTTAGAAAGGCAGTAGAAGTGGCAGTAGCTCTAGTGGAATGAGGTCTGATTCCAGCCGGAATCTCCTTACCATGATGGGAATAACAGAAAGAAATACAAAACCCAATCCACTTAGAAATAGTTTGTTTTGAAACAGGTTTACCCTGAGAACCCAAAGCAAAAGAAACAAACAACTGCTGAGACTGTCTGAACTCCTTGGTTCTGTTCAAATAATAACGCAACTGCCTGTGAATATCCAAAGTATGCAAAATCTTCTCCCCTTTATTTTGGGGTTTGCATAAAAAGTAGGCAAATGAATAGTTTGGTTTAAGGCCACACTAGAAACCACTTTAGGCATAAAGGAAGGATTAGTACGCAAAGATACCCTATCCTTATGAAAAGTCAGGAAAGGCTCCACTGCCATAAGGGCCTGTAATTCAGAAACCCTTCTTGCAGAAGTAATGGCCAACAAAAAAGCAGTTTTCCAAGACAAATACTTTAACTCGGCCTTAGCTGCAGGCTCAAAAGGTTGTAGAGTAAGTTTTTCCAACACAAAATTGAGATCCCAAGCAGGAGTAGGAGCTCTACGCGGGGGTCTTATGTTCTTTGCCCCTCTAAGAAATTGCTTAAACAAAGGATGAGAGAATAAAGGAGGGTCACAGTCATAGTGAGCAGAAATGGCTGCAGCATGAATCTTTATAGAGGAGAAAGACAAACCTTTGTCCCGTAACTCAGTAAGATATTGAAGAGAAGCACTTAAATTAGGCTTGGAAACATCAAAGTCCTTCTCTTTGCTCCAAATAAAAAATCTCCTCCATTTATCAGCGTAAACTTTCCTTGTACTAGGCCGTCTGGCCTCCAAAATAACATTCAAAACTTGTTGTGGCAGCTGAGACCCTCCAGGGTCTAAAACAGAATATGCCAAGCTGTTAGATGCAGAGACTGAGTTCTGACATTGAGGAAGTGACTGCCCTCCTGAGACAAAAGATGCGGAACTAAAGGTAGAGGCCATGGAGGCTCCCTTACTAAACTCCTCAGAAGTGGGTACCAGTGCTGTCGAGGCCAATCTGGCACTATCAGAATCATGGATGGCTTGTCTTGTCTGGCCTTCAAAAGTACCTTGGGGAGGAGAGGCAGAGGTGGAAAGGCATAGACATGAAGATTGCTCCAACTGAATGATAGAGCATCCACCTTCCAAGCTGTGTGATGAAACTTTTTTGTGCAAAACTTTGGCAACTGGTAATTTAGTGGAGAAGCGAACAGATCTATGTCTGGAGTCCCCCATAACACTGTCAACTGCTGGAATACATGAGGATCCAATTTCCACTCGTGAGGATCCACTATTTGTCTGCTCAACACATCTGCTAAGGAGTTCTGTGCTCCTGGCAGAAACCGTGCCTGAAGATTGAGGTGTAAACGGAGAGCAGTCTCCCACAAAAGCATTGCCTGCCTGCAAAGAAGGTATGAATGGGTTCCCCCTTGCTTGTTGATGTACCACATGACAGTTGTGTTGTCTGTTTGAATCAACAACTGCCCTGGGTGAAGTAAATCCTTGAAAGCCATTAATGCAAACTGGACTGCTAACATCTCCTTCAAGTTGATATGCAAATGTTGAAGTTTGACAGGCCACGTGTCTTGCACCCATTTTCCATTGAGGTGTGCTCCCCAAGCCTTGTCCGAGGCATCTGTCGTTAGAATCTGACTCGCCTCTGGTCGGGTCACAGAGAGTCCCTTGTTTAGGTGACATTCCTGAGCCCACCACAAAAATTCCTTCTGAATGCAAGGTATTATCTGAATGACAGTGTCCAGATCTTGGCAGTGTTGTGTCCATACATTTTTGAGATACCATTGAAGCTTCCTCATATGCAGTTTGGCATTGGGAAGCACCAGAATACAAGATGCCATGAACCCCAAGGCTTGAAGGACTGTCCTTGCAGTCAGCCTGGACTGTAGAGACATTTGATGGAAATAAAGAGAAAGGCTTCTTTGTTTGTCCGGGGTCAAAAAAGCCATCTGGGAAGCTGTATTCAGTCTCACACCCAGAAAGCACATGTCCTGAGAGGGTACTAGACTGGACTTTGTTTCGTTCACAGAATACCCTAGGCATCTTAACACTACCATCACATACTGTAGATGATGAAGAAGTTCGTCTTTGTCTTGAGCAATAATCAGGCAATCGTCCAAATAAGGATAAATCTGTATTCCTCTTAACCTGAAAAAGGCTATCACTGGAGCCAGAACCTTTGTGAACACTCTGGGCGCAGTAGATAAGCCAAAGGGCAATGCAGAGAACTGATAATGTAAATTTCCAGCTCGAAAACGCAGGTACCTCCTGCAACTGGGCCTGATAGGAACATGAAGATAAGCCTCTTTGAGATCCAGAGTTACCATCCAGTGATCTTTCCCCAACAGAGGTAAAAGCTGTTGTAACGTCAGCATCTTGAACTTTGGAATGTCCAGATAAGTGTTGAGGATAGATAAATCCAAAATCGGTCTCCACGTGTTCCCTTTCTTTGGAACTAGAAACAGGCGAGAATAAAATCCTAGGCCCACTTCTGACAGAGGAACTGGCTGTATAGCTCCCATTTGAAGAAGTAAAGAAATCTGTTTGTGAGCCTCTATCCTTTGTCGAGGAGGAACGTCTGGCATGCCTTTGAAAGGAGGCAAGGTATGGAAATAAAACTTGTAGCCTCGATTTATAATGTCCAATACCCATTTGTCCTGGGTGACTAAAAGCCAGTTTTGCTTGAAAAGTGCTAACTTTCCTCCCAAAGGAGCTGCCAGGCAAGAGGAATCTGGCAGCTGAAAATGCAGGTCATTGGGCCTGTTTACGAAAGGACTGGCCCCTGCCCTCACCTGTAGACTGTGCAGGCGAACTCCATGTTCTAGGTCTGAAGGAACTCTGAGCTCTGCCCCTACCACGTCTAGATCTGCCCCTAGACTGAGAATCAGAAGAAGGATACGTCCATCCTTTAGTAGGCCAATTTCTACTAAACTTTGGAGGTTGTACCTGCAAAAAATCTTTAACAGTCTGCATAGACTTAGCTTTGTCCTCCATTTTCTTTAATACAGACTCCACAGGAGGACCAAACAAAACTTCAGACTGTAAAGGGGCATCCAGAATTCTAGTCTTAACATGCTCTGACAAATTCTGATCCTTAAGCCAGGCGTGCCTTCGAATAACTGAACCAGTGGCAGCCACCCTAGAAGAAGCCTGCAAAGCATCAAAGCCACACTGTAAAGAATGCTTGCCCACCTGTTCAGAGACATGTACCAAATCCTGCAATTCTTTACACTCTAGACCCTCTGCTAAAGCATCCACTTTAGATTTTAGCTGAGAAAGGAGGAAATTCTGATATTTCAACATATGAAACTGGCAATTTAAAGCCCTCATTGCTAACGTAGAAGAGGTATACACCTTCTTACCCCATCTATCCAAAGCTCTAGCTTCCTTATCTAGAGGAACCGGATTTTTTACAACAGAAGCTCTAACACCCTTAGGCCCCTGACTAACAGTTTCTGGGTCTGCCCTAGGACTTTTATACAGATATTTATGAGCCTCAGGCACCCTGTAATACCTGTCCGGTTTGACTGGCGCAGGAGGCACAGAATCTGGATTAAGGGAAGCCTCCGAGAAAACATCTTGAACAACATCCAAAACTGGAGGTATAGCTAAGGGTCTATGCTGTGGTAAAAACAAAAATTCCCTAAGCCTTTTCTGTGAATCAGAGAAATCCTGTCCTTCCCACTTAAAATGCTCCCTCATGGAATGTAAAGTTTCTGAAAATGAAAAATCCTCAGGAGGAGAAGCAGAAGGAGTGGAATCCTCTGCATCAGAATCCGAATAAGGAGGAAAATCTTGAATGTTTTCCACAGAAGATTCTGAATCATCTGAGGCCTGCTCCAAACTTTCCAATTCTGGCTCTACCCTGGGCCTCTTATCAGGAGGGGGCATAGAACCTCTAATTAAAGTAATCAAATCTTCTGCCATTTTAAGCATGTGCTTTTTTGGCACTGACCCTGAGGAACCAGGACTGACACCAGAGGAAGGCAAAACAGACCTGCTCTTAGAAGGAGCCTTAGAAATAGTAGCAGAAGGCCTAACCACCCTAGGCACAGTAGGGAGAATAGTAACCTGAGAGGCCCCTTCAGCCTGACCTGACTCCTGTGAGGCCACCTCTTGCAAAATCAAAGTTTCCCCCTGAGTCTCAACAGAAACTTCAGCCGGGTCCACCTGTTCCCCTGTAGCTTCTAAAGGACCGGCGTCCGAAACGGACGAATCATCCTGCGTAGACTTCACAGATTTGTCTTTGCGCTTCTTCGTGGAAGCGGGCGTCGGAGGATCCAACGGCATATTATAATTACACCGCTTGCCAAAGACTAACCTAGCGCAATCTAACCTCCGTTTTATAGTGCGCTTATTGAACCTAGCACAAAACCGACACCCGACTACGTCGTGCTCCGGTCCCAAACAAGGAATACAAAGCGAGTGGTAATCCCTATGCGGTATCTGTTTCCCACAAGAAATACAATTATTCACTTTTTCTGACATCCGGTAAATAACTGAGGCAAGAAAAAACAAAAATACTCCCCAACGGGGTACTTAGCCCAACTTGGTATCGGTCTGAAAATCCGAATTCGAAAAATTTCAGAACGCCGAACGGCACTTGCAACGCTGCTTCTGCATCGGACCATGCGGCAAAAAAGACTGAGGATATGACGTCGGTCATGCGCTTTTATACCCTGACGCTCTGATGTCAGATCTAGGTGCCCATGACCGACGTCAGCCTAATACTTTGGTATTCGGGCCGACCGAGGACAGCGGACTACCCATAAGTAAGGACTGCAGCAATGTGAGATGAAGAACATCAGTGGTACACAACGTCCACGCAACACTATCCGGTCCCCAGAAAGTAACCAAAATATTATAAAAAAAAGTGAAAAAATGCTATGCCTTAATCCAGTGATGCAAACTTTCCAGCACATGCTTACTTACCTAACTAACTGCAGTTGCGCACATATCTAATTTTAGCCACGAAAGTAACTATTCTTTCTTGTTTATAACCTACAGTCCGTAAACAGTAGTAACTTTTTGCAACAGTTTGTAATTATTCTGGCTTGCAGCCATGACTTAAGTTAAATGCAAAGTTGATGTAGAAAACAGGCAATGTCATGACTGCTGTCTTAAGTAAAAATGCCAGTCACCTGTACCCAGGGTTGCCAGACGTCCCTATTTGAGTGGGACTGTCCCGGGATCAGCAGCCCGATCCCAAGTCCCACACTGCCGGTTAAAATCCCGGCGAAACAGCCTCCCCTTTGTTTTGTTTTTTTTATTGGCCCGTATACCGGTATATGAGCCAATCAAATAAAATCACAAAATGAAGTTACTTCGGTTTAATGTGGAACTGCCTGAGTCCACTATGCCAGTATAGGGGCCAATCAAAAATCACCAAACATGGAGCTACTTGTGTTTAATGCGGAACTGTGATGTTTTTTTTTTTTTTCTTCTTTTTTGGTCTTCACTTAGTGTGAAAAACCTTTTTTTTTTTGTCCCTACCTGGCCCGTCAGAAATCTGGCAACCCTGCCTGTACCTATTGTTAACTCATAACAACTTACTATATTTTGAGGTGGCCCACAGATGCATTAAGAATTCGTGTAGTGGCCCTCCCCACAAAAATATTGTGCACCACTGCTTTAAAACCTTTGTTAAAATCACATGCTTTAGTCCGGTAAATTTTAATGCATTTAAACATTGTTCGATTGCTTTATTTTAGATCTGATGAACCACTTGTTATGGTGTGAAAGTACTTATCTGTTTTTATTTTTTGAATTAAACTAATTTTGAATTCCCGTGTCAGCTGGTTTCTCGAACCAGCTACATCCGTCCAGCTAGCATTTATAACTTTGTAGGTCATGGACTTATGCCAGGCCTGTATACATATATTTTGTGGACCCAGAGAAGGTATACGGTTAAGCATCCTGGAATGCCTTCCGGGAGGTGCTACAACAATATGGGGTTCTGGGACTGCTCCTGCATGTCAGTTAGTATTTGTATTTGCAGAGCAAGAACTGTATCTGCATTTCTCACTGTTAATGCTACTATACTTAAGGCTAGCATAGGACTTTACCAAGGGTGTGCTTTGTCACCCATCTTTTTCAAAATTTTCATGGGTAAAATATCAAGGCAAGGAACCATACTTGGAGTGTATCCAGTCTGGGGATATAAGGGTTACATCTTTGTTGGTTGCAGATGATGTTTTCTGCTTGGTCTCAAGTGACTGGCAAGCAGTAAAACAGTTCAATGCTGAGTATGAAGCAGCTAGGATAAGAATCAGCACTTCCAGATCTGAAGTCATAGTTCTCACCCAGGAAAAAAAGAAAACTGGACTGCTTACTGCAGGTAAGGAGGAAGCAGCTATCTCAAGTGGAGGAATTTAAATTTCATGAGATCTTGTTCCTAAGTGACTGAGAGACTGACCAGCAAATAGGTGCAACTATGGCAGTATGACCGGTGTAACAGAATGCTGTGGTGAAGTGTGGAACAGAGTCCTAGGATAACCTCTCAATATACCAGACTGTGTTCCCATCCTCAGCTTGGCATAAAAGGGATGAGTTACTTTTAGTACACAGCACAGCCCCCTAAGAAATGGTGAATTAAAGTTGTTACTGGGACTTGAAAGAGGTAATAGCCCAAGCAATGTGCATGCTACAAACTTAAGTTATAAAATTCCCAAGTTTCACACAGTTAAGAGACATAAACTTATTTCAGTGGCCCTTGCAGGTCATTGGAGAAGGCTCCCATTTGATACCAGAAGCATTAATTCAAATAACATTGTTCAAAGATTTATTAAGATTCCTGTGTTGGCTGTTATGCATTTAGTATATCAGTCTTGGAGTCTGTACTCTGATGTGGCCCTTTAGTTATGAAAGTAATGAATTAATTTTATTTATGGAAAATACATGAATACTCAATCTCCAGAAAAGGGACGTGATGGTCATTAACTGTGGATGGATGTTTACTTTTATTTGTGCATTCGTTTATTATAAGCCACAATCATTTACTTAATGTTAATGCTTTTATATTTTAAATAACATTTCTTTAAGAAAAGAATTACTGGAGAACCATTTCCACATGGTAGTCTTGAGAATTAAGAATCATTTAGTACCCCAAATGCTATATGCAAGAGGTTTACTAGAGATTATATATTTTATTAAGCAGTATAATTTCTTGGAGAGGAACAGTTTTGCTGCAAGATACCCACAATCAGTGAAAAATGCTTTCTTATACCTACAATCATTTTTCTACCTGAATCTTTAAATGGGATTTGTTCTTATCTCTCTCTCTGTTTTTATTTTTTGTGAAAACGTATACCTGTCTGGATTCTGCTAACTTCCTCAAGGTGCTTAGGTGGGTCCAACATATTTTTCCTCTGCCTCACTTCCACTAGTCTGTACACATTAGGCTTCCAGTGGAAACCATGTGCCATTTTAATTGCCACCGTTTTTTTACTGCCTCTGCCCTGAACAAGTCCTAGTGAAAATGAGGTCACACACCACCCTATAAGACATCTTACTAGCTCTGTCTAGGTAAACAGACAGTAAATTATTTTCTTCCATTTGCACTGCCTGTTCCTATGCATGTCAATATGCACACTGCTGTTTTTACCGTTTTGCTGCACTGCTTGCTTACCTTTCAAATCATGTGATATCAGTACCCCACCTCCGTTTCTATTTTTACTGTTGCTGCTTCTTGCAGAAGTATGTTTTCAGTTCTTTGAGTACAAGAAAGTACAGTTGTGTCCCACTTACCAGTAGATCAGTGTTGCAGTACTAATCCTTGGGTCCTCCTGCCATGCAAAAGCCCATGATTGACCTGATTTCGAGAGTCTTAGCATCATCTCAAACCAATGGATGCTCAATGACTGATGTCCAGACATCAGGGTATAAGAAGGGCACCCATCAACATCATCTTCAGGTCTTTCTAAGCTGAGAAAAACAGTTTGATGCCCAAGGACGGCATGACCTCCCAACTGTCTGGTCTTTGCCGAGAATGCAAAGGAGAAGAAAATGTAAGTATATATGGGGTGATTATATGTAGTATCAGTAACAGAATGGTCCCTACATAGTTGAGGGGTAGGTGGGTGGGAATACATACTCCAGCACTGATCTACTGGAACGTCTACAATTGTGGTAAATGGGACACAATGGTACTATATTCCTTGTAGTCAGTGTTGCAGTACTAATCCTTGGGAAGATTCCCAAAGCTACTTTAATTGTAGAGGAGATTATTGTGGGTTTAGGAAATAGTATTTTGTAGGACGGCAGAGGAAAACCCTGCCCTGGCTCTAGAGACCTGTCATAAGCTACAATGGTTTAGTAAAGGTGTGAACAGAATTCCAAGTGGCTGTCTCTAGGATGGTTTGAGTGGGTACTCTTTTCTGGAAAACAGTGGTAGTTGACCCATGCCTGGTGGAATGGGCTCTAATGTGGCCAAGTAGAGGCTTTCTATGCTGTATATAACAGAACCTGAAGCAGTTTGCAATCCATTTAAAGATGGTTTGCTTTAAGACAGACTTGCCCTGTTTTCCATCTGCAAAGGACACCAACAACTACTCTGCCCTGTCCATAGCTTTTGCTCTGTCCAAGCAGTACCCAATTTGTCTGTAGATATCTAGTAAATAGAGGATTCTTTCTGCTTTGTTCTGTGGGTTTGGGAAAAAGACTGGCAGATGGATAACCTAATTAAGGGTGAGTTCTGAAACTACCTTTATCATGAATGATGGGTTTGTTCCAAGGGTTACCCTGTCCCCCTGGAAGGCCGTGAAGGGCTCTTTACACAGGACAGTTTGCCGTTCAGAGACCCTTCTAGCTAAAGTGATGGCAGTATGGAAGGTGGTCTTTGAGATGGGCATCTTGACAGGCACATTAGCAACCGGCTCAAAGAGTGGCAAGGTTAGTTTTGCTAATACATAGTTTAGATCTCATGCTGGAATGGGGTCCCCTCTGGGAAGTCTCAAGTTAATTGCCCCTTTTCGAAACTGTTTTATGGGAGGGTGTGAGAAGAGTGCTGGAGTATCTGCAAGCAAGTTGAGACAACAGAAACATGAACTTTTATGCTGGACTAAGAAAGGCCCTGGTAAGACAGGTATGAAGCTGTACTGAACTGATGTCTACTTGAGCTGAGATAGTGTGTCAGCTGTAACACCAGGTGGAAAATCTCTTCCATTTTGCCATATATGATTTTCTGGCATTAGACTTTCTTGCCTCCTTTAAAATATATAGCATTTCTTTTGGGTAGGCATTGAGGTGGGTGTTATGAACCAATCCTCCAGGCAGCTAGATTGAGAGATGCCAGGTCAGGGTGGAAGACTGATCCCCTGATTTGTCTGAAAAGGTCTATATCCTTTGGAAGCATGAAAAACCTCTCCTCACGGGGTGGTGGAGGAGAGAGAACCAATGTTGTTATGGGCCAGAAGGGGGCTACGAGGATCATGTTGTGACTATTGGGCCTGATCTTTGTAAGTACCCTCAGAATCAAGGGTAATGGGGGGAAGGCGTATAAGAACTAATGGGTCCATGCAAAGAAGGAGGCATCTATCTTCCATGCTCCCTCCTGCTGTGGTCTGGAGCAGAATCTTACAAGTTGTTCGTTGTGGAGTGAGACAAAAAGAATTATAGAGGGGATTCCCCCATAGATTGGTGAGATCCAGGAAGACTTCCCTTTTCAACATCCATTAATTTGGCTCTACTAGGTTTCTACTTATTGAGCTTGCAAGAAGATTGCTGTAGACAGGTATGTACTCTGCAATTATGGCCATCCCCAAGTATTGGGCTAACATCCTGATCTTTCTGGTAAGGCTGGGGAGTTGGTAAGACAATAGCTAACTTTTTTTGCTTATGTACCACATAACTGTAGTATTGTCTGCCCAGATTTGTAGAGTTCCTGAGTTTAAATGCTGTCAGAAAACTTTTACAGCTTGGAAGACTGCAAGCATTTCCTTTAGATTGACATGTAATTTCCGCTGTTGTGAGGCCAAAGCCATGCAACCTCAGCAAGCCTAACTGGGCTCCCCAAGCTATTTCTGAGCTGTCCTCGATGATGGTCTTGTCTGCCTGAGGCAGTGTTAAAGTTGCTCCTGGGTTCTTTTGTATAGTATCCTTCTACCATAGAAGTTCCTTCTTGAGGTATGGGAGCAGGGGAATAAGGGTTTCTAAGGATTAAGAATGCTGCTCCCAGACATTTTTGAGAAACCACTGGCATTTCCTCATGTGTAGCTTTGCTAAAAGGACTATCAGGATACATGATGCCATGTACCTTAAGATCCTTAAGAACTCTCTAGCCATGATAAGCTGTTTTGTGACTAGGTAGTTCAAATAATCCGTCGGAAAAAACATCTTGTCCAGAGGGATGAAAGCTTTCTGTTAGAATGAATCTATCAGGGCCCCCAAAATCAGAATACTTGTTTGGGGTGTCATCCGAGACTTTCATATACTTAACTTGAGGCCCACCTTTTGGAAGCAGTCTACAGAGGTCTAGAGAGCATCTAGGGTCTCTGAGATGGATCTTTCTTGGATGAGACAGTCATCTAGGTAGGGACAGATGTGTACCCCCCGTGTTTTGCAATATGCTATCAGGGGGTACCAAGCATTTTGTAAAAACTCTTGGGGTAGTAGAAAGGCTATAAGGTAGAGAACAAAACTGGAAGTGGGAGCCTAAGGATATGAATCACAGGTATTTTCTGTGACTGCTATACGAACATGAAAGTAAGAGTCCTTTAGGTTGACAGTGACCATGGAGGCATTCTGAAAAATCATGGGTAGCAGCTTTTCCAATGTAAGCATCTTGAATTTTGGCACATAGAGAAATATTTTTATGTTTGAAAGATCTGGTATAGTTCTCCGGTTTTCATATTTTCTTGGGACCAGGTGACTTGGGGGGGTGGGGCTGTATGGACCCTTGCTGAAGTAAATCTTAGACAATCGGAGGCAAGAGCTTTTGTTGTTCCTTTGGAAGTCTTGGTATGCCCAAGAAGGGAGGGGATTGAACTGGATAAAGAATCCTTTTTCTATAATGCTGAGCAGCCATTGATCCATTGTGATGGTCTTCTACTGGTTTAAAAAGACATAACGCCTTCCTGCTAGTGGTCAGGGAGGCAGGGGGAGCACATAGTCACATCTGTTCTCTTTGTTGGGCATGCTGATTGGTGGCACCTGATCTCTGTGGCTGTTCTGATTCCCATCTTCTGGATTGCCTTGGTTTTCTTCCACAGGGAGGCCTCCATTGCCTGGGTGGAAAGGGCTACGCTTTAGAGGGGTTGTTCTACTGTACCTCAGGACTGGAGATAAGTAGATTTATTTCACAGTTTTAATTTGTTTGACTTTTTTTTGTTTAGTTTCTCAAAGACTTGTTCAGCTGGAGGTCCAAGAAGAAACTCTTTGTCTAGTGGGGCATCCAATAACTCGGCTTTTGTTTGGTCTAACAGTGATGGAGTTCTGAACCATGCAATTCTGCAGAAAACTAAACCTGTGGCAACTGCACTGCAAGAAGCACCTAAGGCGTCATATCCGCATTTCAAGAAGTGTCTGGTTACCTGTAGGGCTTCTCTAGCTATGTCCTTGCACCTCCTTGTAGAAAGTTGTATCTTGCATGGAGTCAAGATTTGATATCATTTTAGCCTGAAGTGATTTCAAATATTTTATCATATGGAATTAGCAATGTAAAGCTGTCATGGCTAAGTTTTCTTGCCAAACCTATCCAGTAGCTTGCTCTCCCTGTCATTAAGGTAAGGGATGCCTGGATGGCCCTTTGGGAACACCTTTAAGTTGATTAAGTTGAGACCACAACGGGATCAGCTTTAGGATTTTTATAGAGGTGCTTGTGCATGTCAAGTACCCTGTAAAATCTGTTTGGTATCTTAGGTGCTGGTGGTAAGAAGTCAGGTTGTAAGGGTTATGTCTTCAAAAACATAATCTAGTACAATGTGTACTGGAGGAACAGTCAACAGTTTAGGAGAATGTAAGCTTAATAGCTCCCTGTAATGTGCCTGTGCCTGGGAGAACTGTTTACTTTCCCAGTTAAAAGCTTCTTTCATTTTGTGTAATTTGTCTCCGAAGGAAGTTCTTCAGGAGGGGAAGCTGAAGATAGAGTATCATCTGAGTCAAAGTCAAGATAGGTTTGAGGTTGTAAAAGAATGGAATAAGAGAGCTCTTCCTCATTCTCAGAGGATGAAAGTTCTTCCTCTTCTTGGAAGGCTACTTCCCTTACTCTTTTAGTCAGAGTCAGAGAAGCCACAGAAAAAAAATATGAGGGTTCTCTAGATTTAATGAAACCATGAATTCCTGTGCTATCTTAACCAGATCCCAGACTTCAATCTGAGACTAGGGGGCTGAAGGCAGTGGCAAGGCCAAGGTAGGAGTGCGTTTCGGTTTTACAGACTGTTTAACAAGCATGGCCTACGGATGTGATTGTCTAATCGCAACTTTGATATGAATGTTGATAGTTAGGGGAGACCTAAGGTCTCACTCTGGAGCCACTTCTTGGACATCAGAAGCTGATGGCTGCATAGTGGCATCAGACCCAACTGACATATGAGTGGTGCTGGTAGTCATAGGTAGGCCGGGGGCTATGGCGGCATCCAGAGGGGTCAGACCAGGGGGTTCCGGCCTAGCAGTCACCAGTCCCAAGGGCTCGAAAAAGTCTTCAGTCAACTTGAAAGCTGATGCAGTAGATTTTTCTGAGGCCACTGGATCACTAAGTTTTTTATCTTTTCACTTTTTCAGGATCACACCAGCAGTTGCTGCAGTAAGTGTGGGACCTGCAGAAGTCAGAAGCTGTGACGCTACTGAAGAAGCCGACGATGGGGAACCCTATATGATCTGTGATTATCTTGGCCCTACGTTTAAGGATTTTTGCATGAAACTACACAGTCAGAGCAGTTAGAGATGTGCTGAGGTCCCAAGCAAAATGAGTGAAAACTTTAAGCAGAACTTGTTTTCCCATATGACAAACAGTTATTAACTTTTCTGAACATTAAATAGAGAAGAAATTTCTCCAAAGGGGTACTTATCTGTTTGGAAACAGAGGAACTCTGGAAACAGGAGGCAACCGACTGACTGTGAATGTATACAAGACTTGTGAAGTGCATCGGATTGCACGGCTAGAAAGAACTGAAGATGGTGTCGATGGATGCCCTTCTTATACCCCAGTGTCTGAACTTCGGTCATTGAGCATTCATCGGCTTGGGATGATGTTAAGACTCTGGACATCGGGCCAATCGTGGGCTCCTGTGTAACAGGAAGACCCAAGGATTAGTACTGCAACATTGTCTAGGAAGAACATCTACAGGCTGTACTGCCAGTCTTATACAAATTATTTTAGATTAACTATAAAAATTAAAATAATACTACAGTAGTTTCACATTAAATGCAAGGTAGTTAGCATGAAAAACCTAAGTACACAAAGCAAACAATTTTAATGTTATACAAAGCTGTGCCATTTAGTTTAGTTTACGTAATGAAAACATAAAAGTACGCCATATCACTGTTTATTCATAAATTGCTGTTTTGGCAAGGACTTCATTGTTAAAATATCTGTAAAGTTTTCCTTGAAAAGCCAGCGGATTAGTTCTCAGCTTGTTTGAACCAGGGTCTGCTGAGGTCAGGGTTGCCAGACGTCCCTATTTGGGCAGGACTGTCCCGAGATCAGCAGCCTGATCCCGAGTCCCGCCCTGCCGGTTTAAATCCCGGCCAGCCTCCGCTTTGTTTGTTTTTTTTTTATTGTCCCGTATAGCTGTCATATGGGCCAATCAAAAATTGCTAAACACGGAGCTTCTTGTGTTCCGCATTAAACACAAGAAGCTCCGTGTTTAGCGATTTTTGATTGGCCCATAGGCCAATCAAAAATCGCTTAACACGGAGCTACTTGTGTTGAATAGTGCAGAGCTACTGAGCTACTGTTCTTTAATGTGGAACTGTGTTCCGCATTAAAGACCTTTTTTTTTTTTTTTTTGGGTCTTCACTTGCCTTGAGAGACCTTCTTTTTTTTTTTTGTCCCTACCTGGGGGGCTGGAAATCTGGCAACCCTGGCTGAGGTGCATCATCTCTGGGACATTTTTACAAGATTCCTGAGGCTCCAAGACCAAGATCTAAGTCCTTTTTCATTTATTTTCATTTATTTTATTGCATTTGCACATGCCTATCATTTTTATCTGTACCTTATACGTAATTTATTAAATCTGCACTGTTTTAAAGCAATTTCATGATTAACTACATTTCTTTACTGTATAACTGTATTTCACTGCTATTTACTGCAATTCATTGCAGTTTAACTGCATTTTACTGCATTTCATTACTGTTTAACTGTATTTTTTCATACTGTGCTTCCTATTTTAGTCTGTAAGTGGTTAATCTGTGCTTTTATGTGAGTTTTACCATATTCTTAATCCTTACATTAAGTAGCATAGTCTGGATACAGGTTTGCTGCATCCAGAGCAGTTTGTTTTGCCTTCTGTGTTTCTGGCAGCCATCTTGTGTGGTAAGGGCCTAACTTCTCTTTTAGGGAGAGTAGCAGGGCTGCCTGGACATTGGCACAAACTGACTGGTAAAGAAAGCAGGGGCTAGCAGGATTGGCTAGATTTCTGTGTTACTAGAAGCTTCTATTTTTTTGTAGTATTTAAACCCCATGTTTGATCTGGTTTGGGCTTGTTTGAACCAGGCTCTAATGAGGTGCATCATCTCTGGGTTATTTTTACAAAAATCCTGAGGCTCCAAGACCAATCTAAGTGCTTTTTCATTTATTTTATTGCATTTGCACTTGCCTATCATTTTTGTGTGCCTTTTAGCTAATTTACCACATCTGCAATGTTTTAAGCAATTTACTGATTAACTGCATTTCATTACTGTTTAACTGTATTTCATTGCTATTTACTGCAATTCATTACTATTTCACTGCATTTTACTGCATTTCATTACTGTTTAACTGTATTTTTTCATACTGTGATTTCTGTTTTTGTCTGTAATTGGTTAATCTGTGCTTTTCTGTGAGTAACTGTGTTCTTAATCCTTAAATTGAGTAGCATAGTCTGGGTACAGGTTATTTTGAGGATGATGAATGAGATGAGAGAGAGAGAGAGAAGTGAAACAGATTAGCAAGGAGGGGCTGTTGGCCCAGATGACATACCAATGGAAGCATGGGTGCTTAGGAGAAATGGCAGGATCAACAGTTCAGAATAATGAATGTGGAAGAGAGGTGAAAGAGAAGACAGGCAGAGGGTGGAATGGGTGGAGAAGAGTGTCAGGAGTGATTTGTGACGTCTGGGTACAGGTTTGCAGCATCCAGAGCTGTCTGTTTTTGCCTTTTGTGTTTATGGCAGCCATCTTGTGCTGAAAGGGGCCACAAACATCTACCGTATACAGATAGGCTTAAAGCCCTGTCCCTGTACCGAGTCTCATACAGACTCTTCAGAGGTGACCTCTGTCTGGCATACAAAGCAATTAGACCCCGCCTTGATGGGACTGCTGCATATCTGCACGACAACTCCACCCCACACACGTGACTTCAACCTGGTCTGTGATATCAATACAACTTGTTGGTGGGACAGGTTTGTGTCCCAGAGACTCCCCCTTCTGTGGAACAGACTCCCTTTCCACGTCAAGCAGAGTACCTCATTAACCCTTTTTAAGCGCAACCTGGGCAACTGGATGGGGAACAGAAAATACACCCCTAGGATTCCACCTGTGTCCCTGCATCACGTGCTGACTTGTTGGAACACGGGCTAAATTCTTGGCTAGGCTTGTAAGGACCTCAGGGCCAACAGCCTGATAACTTCCTATTATTCTGATGATCCTATGATCCTAAATTCCCTTCCATACAGAATAGTTTTGTTTGGATATTGGCTAATTTTTGTGGGCAGACACTGCGTATTTGTGCATTTGTATTGGCAATGGCACTCCTACTCATACCAGTCAGCCTTTGAAATAACATTTGTAACACTGGCTTACACATGTAAACAATGCAAACTATTATTCTATTCATCTGATTATTTGTCCTAAAATTCTTCAGCTACAATAAAAAACAAAAATAGAATCACGTGCGATGCATTTTCGTTCGTTCACTTAGTTTACGTATATCACAAATACATCAACAGTATCCAAGCTGCTGAAAACAAAACCAGATCTGTTTAACACAATTTTTTTCTTTTTTTTTCTTTTATATACATTTGTTAGTACTGCTGGAAAAAAAGTTACTGATCCTCATTCATGGGCAAGCCAGAAAAGAAACATAATAACAAGCTATCATGTTTAGTTGTGCAACAGAAATAGGAAATCCTTGGCAAGTGTACATTTTGGCTAAACAGTACAATGACTTCAAGTCAAGCAGAGGAAATGCAGTGCCCTTTAGCCGTTACAAGATATCAAGCATACCATCCTGGACTGCAGGCTGACTGGTGGTGTCTTTAATGACAAGCCTATGACAATGTCAGTCACCCCCACATGCTCAAAGTGCTACAGCCTATAGCTTTACAGGTTTCATCCTGTGGCTTAAGTATTTATTATCCATCCAACATGTTAAAGTAGAAAATGCATTTCCACTAAGTGAAGCATACATGCCTCAAAGCTCCACCCCTGAGTCTTAGTCATTTGCAGTTACAACTATTACCACTTCACTGTGCTATTACTCCCCAAAACACATTTGATTACATATGGGTGACCAAATGGGAAAATCTTCAAGGGAAGATAATTCCAAGGCTTGGAAACCTTGGAGTTATATTAGGTAGATGATGCACGGTGTTTCTACATTCTCTCCATGTATGGGGAGAGTGAGGGGAGAAAGCCTTCCACAAAAAAGTATTATCAGAAAGCTGCCCATTCAGTCAGCAAGAGTTGTCCAAGCATGATACCCCCCCCAACACCCTGATCCTTGGTGAATTCAACTACCCCACCATAGACTGGGTGAACAATTCCTGCACTAATGCACTCACTCAACGATTCCTTGAATTCATCAGTTTTAATGCACTAGACCAGCTCGTCTCATCCCCCACAAGGGGAGATAACATTCTGGACTTGGTTTTCACCAACATGGGTGACCGCTACACCACTCAAATAGTATGTTCCTCCCTGGTGAGATCAGATCATCGGACTGTCTCATTCGAAATTTCTATCCCACCCACCCCCAGCTGTGATCAAGCTAAAAAACTTCTCAAAAACTGACTACAGCCTCCTAAGAGAGGGTATGAACAGCTTCACACCACCTCCCTCCTCAAAGGATGTAGACAACTATGCTGAACAGTACTCCAATTTAGTATACAAGCAGTGTACAACTGCATGGACTCAGCTATACCTAACAGAACTAAAACCTGCTCTTCAAGGAAAGACAAACATGTTTGGTGGACATCCTATATCAACAGGCTTTACAACAAAAGGAAGAAACTGTTGTCCAAGGGTAAAAAGGTACAAATTCCAAATGTGAAAAACTCCCTCATTAGCTTCAAAAAGCAAATTAGATCACTAGTGAAAACCTCCAAAGCCAATTACAAATCGAAACTAGCCTCCAAAACAAAGGGAAACCACAAAGCTTTCTTCAGTTACGTCAGAAACCTCCATGGCAAGGCCCGGTTTTGTTCCGAATTAGTACTTAACAGCATCACTTACACTGATCCTGTTGACTTAGCCAACCTGCTAGCAGATAGGTTCAGTGCAAACTTCACCCCCCTGTCCCCCATAAAGGCCCTTTTGACATCCCTAATACTTGTTCTGTACCTCATATCTCCGTAGATCAAGTGTTAAAGGCCCTATCCAAGGCAAAAAACACAGGTTCCATGGGACCTGATAGTATCCCAGGCTGTATTCTGCACCATCTCCAGCAAGAACTGGCTTTGCCATTGAGTTCCCTATTCAACCACAGCCTAAGTACAGGCTTCATTCCAGCAGAGTGGAGAACTGTCATTGTCATCCCCTTGCACAAAGGTGGTGCCACTACTGACCTGGAAACTATCGCCCCATTAGCTTGACAAGTCTGATCTGTAAAGCCATGGACAGTACTATTATGGATCTCATAAAAAGGACATAGGCAATCTCCAAGCACTTGACCCTACCCAGTTCGGACTTGTCAAGGGCAGATCTTGCCTGTTGAACCTGGTTGACTTCTTTGAGACTGTCACCAAGGCCCTGGATGAGGGAAAGTCAGTACATACAGCTTATCTTGACTTGGCCAAGGCCTTTGACATAATCCCCCACTCAGGCATCACCAAGAAGCCAACACAACTTGGTGTAAATCACTATCTCATCAGATGGGTGGCCAGCTGGCTCACTGACAGGACCCTCAAGGTCTAAACAGGTGCCTCCACCTTCGATAGCAGACCTGTCACTAGTGGAGTTCCCCAGGAATCTGTCCTGGGACCCCTACTGTTTGGCATCTACTTCTCAGAGATCCAGGCAAAGACTTAAGGCCTGTGGCTGACCAAGTTTGCAGACAACTGTAAGTTGGGTGCTGTCACTGACTCCCTAAATGATGTTAACATACTGCAAGAGGGTCTCACAGCAACTAATGACTGGCATCAAAGTCATGGCCTTAAGCTAAACACAAAAAAAAAGTATCATCATACCATTCGGCAAAAACATGGCCCCTACTGATTACGACATCAACGGCAACCCCCTAAGCACACAATCTGTGGTGAGAGACCTGGGTACTCAGGTTGACAACAATCTCACATTCGACCATCATATAGCGGCAGTGGTCAGATAAGCCTTAAATCCAGAAAAAAGGAGGTTATTACCTTTCTATACTCCTCCCTCATTACACCAGTAACTGAATACAACACCCTGTTTGGTATGTACCTCTCCAAACATCTGCACCAACTGGAATGACCACAGAAATACCTCACAAAGACAATCCATGGCCTCCAAAACCTGCCCTATGTAGCCAGGCTCAAATCACTGTCACTCTACTCGGTATTGTACAGATTGCTCAGAGATGATCTGTGTCTCAACTACAAGACAATCTCGGACCTTGCCCTATTAAAGATGCTCCATATCCATAAGTCAAACTCCTCACGCATTACCCGCTTGAAAGGCCTGAATCTAATATGTGTCATCAGCAAAACCTGCTGGAGAGACAGGTTTGTCTCCCAGAGACTGCCCTGTCCCTGGAATAGACTTCCCATACACGTCAAACAGAGTACGCCCTTCAAGCGCAACCTTGGTGAGTGGATAGGAAAACACAAACTTGTCCCAGGGGTTCCACCTGTGTACCTCACTGACAAGGCAGACAGGTACTGACTGAGGTTTCCTTTTGGGGATGCACCCTTGGCTAGCCTTGTAAGGGCCCCAGGGCCATTTGCCTAGTAACCTCCTATGATCCAATACATCTCAACTGTCCAGATTTTCACAGAATGTCCAGATTTTTGCCTCAAACTTTTGGTCTTTCCTCATAAAATTTGTGGTTTTCGGGTAAATCATTGAGGATTGAAGACACTAAATAATGGCACACAATTGTGATTCAGACTTCATACACTTCAGAAAATACACGCTAATACAAAACCTGTTATTCTATCAACTTTCTAATTTTATAAGAGCAATATTTCAAAATTATCCCTATTTTTGGGGTTTTGCCCTCCATCATTTTTGGCTTTGTCCAAATTTCTTGTGCTAAGAGATTGTAAGATATAGATTTGATTACTGAGGGTCTGATCTCACACACACACACACACACACACACACACACACACACACACACACACACACACACACACACACACACACACACAACCAAATTAATTAATCATATGGTGTCAGCCAGTTAATGTATCAAGCATAAAAAAAAGACCTGCATAACCACTTGGCTGGATTAAGGATATGGTTAAAGCATAATTACAATATCAGTAACAGCTTTAAGGCAAATGGTATGCTTTTTGGCAATCACAGAAGGGACAGCAAAGCCAAAGGTGAATGATATGCATCATAGCATAATAGATTCATAATCGGTGAGGGGGTCCTCAGTAAACAGAATGATGAAGTTTCCTTTCCTGCAGTACTCAATGTGATTATTTTTTTTTCTATCCACTTTGGGATACGTACAGCTTTTAATACATGCTACAACATTAAATACTGACTAGGAGAGCATAGCATAGTCCCTTTGTCCATCAGTTTGCCTCATCTGCTGAGCAAGCACAATGTCTAAGTCAGGCAACAACAAAAACATTAATATACAAGCGTATACATTCTCATCTTATAGGGAACTCTCAAAGTAGCTGCTGGGTGAAAAGGCCTCTAGATTCAAGGGCATGATGGGATGTTAATAAGAAACTACTGAGGAGGACTTCTGCAACAAATAAATAAACATGCTGAGTATATATCTGTTATGTCTGATATTGGCATTGCTTCTCAGAGAATAGACTTCTGGGAGATTCCCATTAGGTGAAAAACAGATAAGGTTCTAAAGCAAAGTTCAGAAGGCTGAATACTGTAGAAATGAAGTACCACTGAATGTCCACTTTCTGGTGTCATGGTACAATGAATAAGGACTGGTGAAGTAGAACCACCAAGTAGTAACGGCACAAATTTCTGCACCAGAGACACTGTATAAACATGTAGGAGAGGCAGCTAGACTCTGGGTTGAGCAGCCTTTAATAATAAATTTCCCACTGTTGGGGTGGGGTTCAATGCCTGAAGACAAAACAATGCATTTAGGAAAAACAACAGTCCCAAGGATGAAGCAGCAGCAAAAACTAATAAAAACCAAACCACCAGTCTGACTGAACAATGAAGGAAACCACCAACAATAATGAAAAACACAGTTTAATATCGCTTTTGTCTCAAAAGACTTCTTCAGACTGGTGGTTTGTTTTTTTATTTTTTTTTTAAACAATGCAGTTAGCAATCCAGAAGGACAGGCTTTGCTTACCAGCTTCAATCCCTCTTGTCAATGAGCAAAGGATATGTACAGTTATTCAGTCTTCTGGACCTCATGCACCTACTTACTGTAGAACCAAAGTCGGCAGTGCTTGTCCAGGATATGAAACGCTATTCCTCCACTGATTTCTGCCCCAGTTTGTTTGTGTCTTTCGGCTTTTCCCAGTTAGGGGTCGCCACGGCGGAACTCCGGTCCGTTAATGATTGGTAGTGGATTTTTACGTACCGGGTTACCAGCCCTGACGCACAACCTTCAACGAAGGCACGCCCCATTCACGTATGCCTCCACACAGAAGACACCCTAGCTGAGAATCGAACGGAACAATGTCTTGGTATGAGGCGACAACGCTGCCCCAGTAAATATTTTAATTCATTTCCCTGCTTTCTTAAGAACAATTACTGTGCAGATTTCAGGAGGAAAAGTGGGTTAGTCCTAAGAATTAGGGCCTGAAGTTACAACATTCTCTAAGAAGATGCAACGGCTGAGAAAATCAACTTCCAATAAAACATCAGAGCCTCTGACCATGCAGGCTCAAACAGAGGACGACCAAGCCTTCCAGTTATGAAATTCAAGTCCCAAGGAAAAGAAGTGTTCTTCAAAGGAAAACAGAGATACAGAATTCCTTTAAGGAACTGCATGAGCAGCCAAAGATAGGACACAGTTCTGCCTTTTCAACAGGTCATGATGGTCTGAAATCCAGAGACATGCACTCTAACTGTGAAATAATAATGACAGCTCATACAGATGTGTTGAGATATGACAGAATAACCTAAAGGCTAACTGATGGAGTTGACAAAGACTGGCAATAACGCAACTATACATAAAAATAAAACAAAATAAAATGACAAAGTGGAAACTCTTTACTGGCAACCCCAGCACCTCAGATCAGAAGTCTTCAAGTGGATAAAAATAAAAAAGAACCAAAAGCAACATTTAAAATTTAATGTCTCTAATGTTGTTTACTGCTTTGCTCTGTATTTCTATGTAACCATTGAAAGGCTTAAGCCTAGGTGGCTTGCCATGAAAGTGTTTCAACTCTCCACCCAAATGGAGAATATCTCATTAACTCAGAAGAATAGGTCTGATGAATGGAAGGCTTCCTAGTGACTTCAGGCACCTCTGAAAATCCTGCTAGGTCTGGCATGAACAAAAGGTCTAAACCAAGAGTCTTCGTTACTACTATCAACTTGAGATCCTGAAGTCATACCTTTCTTGGCCATCAAGAGGCAATAAACATAAGTTTTGGTCTTTCTTCTCTGAATTTTATGAAGTCATGAAATCATACAGCTGTCTTGTCTGCCATAAATTAGACAACACATCCATCATCATTATCATCTCCCCTCTGCTCAACTAAACTAATAAGAACACAGGAAGGACATCATTCTCCTGACTAACAGAACTGGTCAGCCTGTGGGGTGAAGCATTCCAGCAAGGTCTTAACCAGACAAACTCCTAAATACACAGCTAAAGGACTGGACTGGAGAGGCCACTGAGAGAAGAAAACAGCTATGTGAATGGTGCCTCTGACTATGATCCTCTGCTAAAACCACATTGCCTTTCTGCAGATGAGATATCAACATGCCTTAATTGTTTAGGTACCACAAGAAGGGCTGGTTGTTGAACCACACTAAGTGGCAGTGGAGTACTGGTAGACCCTTTCCATCATTAGCATGGGTCCCTGGCACACGGAGTATGCCAGAGCCTCAACTTACTTATCACTGGCAAATACTTATGCCCATGTTTTGCTGACATTAGTCAACATAACCCAATCACCTACAGGCACTTTTCACACCATCTAGTGGCTGGTCCTGACAAGGTGTGTAGTCTGTGATCCACATTCGTCTGTCTAGAGGATACTGCACACCACGGCTGAAGCCTAAAGCAATGGTCTACACAATTCTTCCCTCCAATAGGCACCACCTAGTCTGTGCTGTTGCCCACAACTCCACACTTGGGTGAGTTTGAGGTGGAAATGCTGAGCAAGTTTTTGGGAGGTAAGAGGAACTCCAGAGAGAGACATGGAGAACATGCAAACTCCGCACAGGTATTGGGCAGAGGCCAGGATCAAACCTTCTACCTTGCATAGGGGGGAGTGAAGATCTTAGCCTTTTTGCCAACTGCGGCTACATCATTGAAAAATAACATCCAAATATAGGCATTCATGAAATTTCCCCCTCATTTTTAAATGAATATGAATTTTCCCCTCATTTAAATAATTACAAATATCATTATGGGGAGTGTCTGGATGTGTGTGCACAGGGCTGGACATCAAAGCAGTGGATATTTTCAATTTGTTTTTCAAACATTCTAAGCAGATCTTGCATCTCTGTATGAAAAAAAGTATTTTCCTAGCATTTGTAAACAACTTCTCATTACTGTCACTTCAGGAAGAAAAGTTATAAAGTTAAAAGGTGGAGTTTTGGAATCATTACTGTTGAACTATCAAAGCTGAAAATATGCACTTATATTTTACAATGTAGATTTACAATTTTTCCCATTTCCATGACAAATAGCAATACACTCATGTAGTTATTCCATCACACCACATGTGGATACAAGACAAGATTCATTTTGGTATAAAACTCTGGCAATGTTTTTTTTTAAACTTTCACAAATGACTGCCTTCACTCCTATTTATGCCCCTGTATAAATAATATTCAATGGATTTTGAGAATTCAAGCTCTACTCGTTTTTCTTACTTTTTCAGTGCTTCATGGTTCCTAATACTGTTATCTGCAGTAACAGTTTCAAATTGAGACTTATGAAAGTCTCAGAAAAGAAAGAATTTTGAAAATATGGGGACTTGTAAATACTGGGATAGCTGTGTCTCGGAGTATTCTCTCTCTCTCTCTTTCTCACTCTTCTCTGACATATGGCAATCTTGGAAAGAGTATGTATAAGTAATCAGGGTATGGAAGGTACAGCCACCCCATTGCGGGGGTTGCAGGGTGTCTTAGTTACCTGCAAAAAATAGCTTTAAAAGAGAACAGCAACTGGCAGCATTCACTGTTTTCTTTTAGTTTCATTTTTTTTCATAATTCTAAGAGTTAAAATTAGGGGATTGTTAATTACAATGGGGAACTGTTAGCCACACCTCATTAACCACAATTACTGCATTTCGCATTCAGTGCAAATCTGTATTAGGCATGGAACAGTTCTGGTTTTCTATTAGACAGTAACTAAGGCTCTTGGAGAGAAATAAGAACAAACTTCTAGTTGATTCAGTATATATAGAAATGAAATAATACTCCACCTGTACCAGTCATCAGTCAGACATTAGATGGAATACTGTACACATTTCTTATGGCCAGTGGGGAAAGGGACATTACAATGTCATAAAAGATGCAGATAAGGGTGAGAAGGGCGACTAGTCTTGGATGACTTGAACTATGAAGGTAGGCAGAGTGAAACGGGACTCTCTTCACTGAAATAGAGAGACAGAAAAGTATTAGTACACAAGATCATGAATGGGGTCTCACAGCAAAGGAGTTTAAAAAAAAGAATTGCGGGGGCTTGGAAGGGACATCAATTACAAACAGATAACAAAAGTGTCAGCTTTGACTTCATGAAGTTCTATTACACAGAACGAATGGTATCCAAATTGCACCCATTCTTTGTGTAATAGAACAGATGCCATTTGCATGCCACTCTTTCTGTATAATAGAACAGGTGGTGTGCAAATGGCACAAGTTTCCAGAGAAGAAATTAAGGTATACTTTTATCACTACATTTAAGTGGGCATGGAGCAGATGGAAAAGAGAGGAAGACTGTGGGAGAAGAGCAGCTTTGTTTGTCAGATGCCTGGCTGGCAGAGTAAAGAAGAAAATATGTATCTTGTATGTTTGATGCACCTTACATTTAGAAATGACGCTTCTTTGAAATGTACTGTCTACTTTTCTGTATTATGTCACTGTGCTACATTACTGCTGGTTTAAATAGGTAGGTGTTTGTGAGCTAATCTCAAAAAAAAAAATGCAGCCTCTTTCAATTTAGTAATCAGCCAAGCTTCCTTTAAATGCAATGTGTTATCCAAGGATTTATGATGACATTAATATAAACAGTGTTTTGAAATTATACCCTCTTATACAAAACTACTTTTTCAAGTTGCTGTAAGATTATAATGTCATAGTACCATATGATTTTATTAATGTATTTTTTATAAAGTTTCTTTAGAATGTTCTGAAACAAAAGCACTCAACCTTTTTAATAAAGTCCATTAAACAGTTTTGCAGGTGTTCATGTTTTTGCGTGTTAACACTGGTCGTTCTGCCTGAGCTGGTCTGTTCATTACTAAACGAGAGGTCAAGATAATGCAATAAGATTTGAGCACTGTGGAACAAAGATACCCAGACACTTTTGTATGCAGTAGGAGCAACTGGGCTAATAAAAAAGAAATATGTACCTTGGAGTCTTGCCCCATATTCCCGTGGCAAAGCACCTTGCTTCTTGTGTTTTTGAATAAATGTTCTTCACATTCAGTGATACTGATATTAAAAATTGCACTATTTGTGAATTACTATTGTGACCCATCATTTCCTAATGCATAGTGTACCATTACTACTGGACCCAGCAATGCAAATGCTACTATTATTCATCCCCTAACTCTGATCCTGAACTGGCCAGTGAAAAAGCTATTTTACGTTTCTGCGACTGTCAGCTCTGAAACTGTAATACAGGAGAGAGGTAGAAGGCCTTTTCTTTCATCTTCTCATTTTCAGGACAGCTTGTAATTTTTTTTTTTTTTTTTGAAAGACTCTCTCAGTGCTAAATATCCGAATGGAGAGCTGTTCCGAGCATTTGATGGAAGTAACATTAAGGAATCACTTTACAGCCCACATGATTTCACTGAATTGCAACTAGTCAAAATTTACCGGCCAGTTTAACAGGACTGTGACCTGAAAAGTCGTGCAGAGTGGTTTACTCAAACTGTAATGCTCTAAACAGCAACATCCTTTCCTAGATGAACCCTCATTACAGGTGGCAGTCTAAATTCTAAATAGTGGTCAGAAGTTAACCATCATCAGCACTGTTTATTAAACTTCTGGGCTATAAAATTAACTCGTGATTAAAACAGCTTCTCTCTTGAATGTTTACTAAAGAAAACATTTTGAGAAGTGTATTACAGCAAAAATATATTAGATAAAAATAAAATAATCCAGTTGTACAGAGCAATATGAAAATGAAGTACAAGTTAGCAGAGTTGTTTTTTTCAGGAAATGTTCTATTTTAAGTGATAACAAAAATGCATAAACATGAATGTGATCTTTAAATAAAAAGATGCAAGAAATATACGTATTAAGAATCATCACTAAGTTAAGTATGCAATAACACATGACTGCACAAATACAGATATATTTCAGAAGACAAATTGTTGCACAGCAAATCACTCACTAGTGGAATTTGACCACTGAACTGATAAAAATCTGAAAGCAAGTTACTGAAATATAAGTTTTGAAAGCAGTAGCTTTGTATTGTAATAACTGTCATGGCCATAGAAGTAGGCTTAACTGTATTTTCACTTTTTCCTACTGCGGCTGTTGCACATACTTTACAGTTTGGTTTGGTTCCTTCCACATACGAAAGGCTATTGCAGATCTATGAATATGTAGTAGCTCCCATCATCCATACCTTATGAAAATGTATGCTTTTATGGCAGAGAATCTCCTACATGTACTTTCTAGTACAACTTCAATTAGCAAGGACTGAAACTATACTAATTTCAGATGAAACACTGGAAATGTCAGGTTTTACACTGTTAATAATAAATGTGAGAGCACATCACTTTAATAACCTTGATTCTCCCTGAAATGGTCTGAAAGTTTAGAATCTTTGGTTCACAGATGTTTACTAGGCTAACAACCACAAGGCCCTTTTTAAGCCTAAACATGCATCCCAAATCTCTAACAAGTTCTGGTACCCTTGAAAAGTGCAAGCAGGGGCTTGGGAGACAAAACATTTTACATATTTATCTTTATTTGTTTATTTGACATTTGTTTACCAAGACAGTCTGACTACGTCAGTAAGATCTCACTTTCAACGGAGGCCTGGGGAGAAAAACTCCAATTGCATACAATGCATACACTTTATACAGATAACATAAAACTTACAAGAGTTACAAATAAGCAGGTACATTGTTATGGGGTAGATGGTAACCAGACATTTATATTAGCAAGAAAACACAATATTACAACACATACAATAAATAATACAAAGTGATGAAGTACAGAAGGAGAGAGTTAAAGAGAGGTTCAGTCTCATCTGATCTGAAGAGATTAGCCCCTTTTATGGGCATTACACTGCAGACCAGAGTATACCCCAAACTCTTGGAATATAGCTAATATCCCCTCTATCATGTCTTTTACATCACTACTAATCAACAAACCGTCATCTGAAAATAAATAAAAAGCATGTTGGGCACCCATATTTTTTGCCCTTTCTCTTAAGAAACCCTCACTTTACATACCAACCCTTCCATAATTAATAGAAACAATCATGGGGACAGTGGGCAACCGTGTATAATCTCCCTTGTTACATTACCCTTCTCTGATAGCCCCAATTTATCCATATTCTAAAAATAAGCGGATAAAGCCATTCTAGCCATTTAAAGTACCTCTCTACGCATTCCGTTCCTTTATTATCCTAAAAGAAAAATCCCATTTAACAGAATCAAATGCCTTCTTAATATCAAACAAGGCTATCTCTGCCTCATTCATTCCTCCTCCACACTTACGTAGAAAGTCTACCAAGTTCCACCAGTTTGTAGCTATTCCACTACCTGAACAAATCCATTTTATTTCTCCTTGACATTAGGGAGCATTTTCTCCAATGTTTTAGCCAACACTTCTGCCATAATTTTAACATTGTTTATCAGAAAAAAATTGTCTAAGATTACTAACTTGTGGGCAGGCTTATGTAGTTTTCAGTAATAACTCCATAACTGCTTCATTATCTATTTGATTTAAATCATCATATTTATTTATTTTATTATTTTACATTTAGCTGGATACATGTCCATTTGTACAGATAACATAACAGATGATAAAACAATAAAACAGAACTTAAGTAAATGGTACAGGCCTGGACTTTTTGTTAGTCAGGTTTGGTACAGGGCTGATGTGTATGTCAAATTTGAGGTGTGGGACAATAGACTATTTAGGGGCAATGGGTCTGTAGTTAGATGTGTCTGTAGAGGTCTTTGTGAAGAGGGATATAATTTTTCAAAATAGGGAATGGTAGCTTCAGCTATGGTTCTGTTAATCAAGATTGATATAGGGTATGATTATGAATCCAGCCCAAAATTTCTTGATAAAGTTTTTAGGATGGACCAATTACAAGATTTGAGTTCTGCAAGAAATTGGTTAGGGACAAATTTCTTGTTGTCCACTTGTATAATTTCATAGGAAGGCTCCACTACTACTGCCTAATTTGCATTAAACTAAGTATTGCCCTTCTGGCCTCCTGTTGGAATATTTTTTTATCCAAATGTGGTCTTTTGCCATCTGTATGTCTCATGGCACAGGGTGCCACATAATCCCATCACCCGTCTTGATTGTTTCCACCAGAGTACAATTTGACTTGGTATTTAGAAAAGACCTCCCTGATATCATAGTCCCCTTTAATTATTGTTCCCTCTTCAATCTGAACGTTATTCACAGCTTCAGTAATAGTATATATCTTTAATGCTCATCCAGTCTGCTTTGGATTTCCTTCAATTTTGAGCCACAAATAGCTCCGCCCTTTTCATTAATTCTGCCTTTGAAGTCTGCAAGAAATCTAGCTCTTGTTTAAGCATCAGTTCTCTATCCAGCAGGTCTCTCTTATTTCTAACAGTCAAAATTGCCCTTTGCACTTCCTGTAACTTTGGTACTCTTTCCCATCTATTATATTTGTCATCTCTCTTTTTTTGCCTGCTTTCTTGTTCCATTAGTTGTGTTCAGCGATTTTACATCCTTCCCGCCAACTATAGTTCACTTTTCCATCTATGCTAATATTCTGATATATTACATCCCTGACCAGCCCTGTAAGCAGACAGTTGCTGTCCCCATGAGCCCATTTATAATGAGCCCATCTCAACTGAAAAGCTCCACAATCACAACATTTCAAAAATCAAGTACAGATATTTTAAATAGCAAAGTGTTATGTTACATTACAAAACAGTAAGTACAGATATTTTAAATCACAAAGTATCATGTTACAGTACAAACATTAAGAGTGAAAGGATGTTGTAATGAGAAAAACTTAGAACACAGAGTGCAATGAAAATAAGATGACGAAGAGAATATGCGAGGAAAAATTCAATAGTCATATTATTTGTTACATAGATTACTATGTGGCAAATGAGACTTGAGACAATTCTAATAAGATATTTACACAGATAAAGATTACAGGGTTACAGATAGTGAGGTGAAACTGAGTGATAGCCTAGTATGAGAAAGGTGTTCATATCAAGGAAGAAGAATAGAGAAGGAGATAAGAAGAGTGCAGGGTAGGGTGTCTTCAGGTAGCTTAGGTGAGTAGGGAGGAAAGGAGGTAGAGGAAAGGTCTACAGACATGAATTAAATAAGGTTAGGTAGTGGGGAAAACAAAATGGGAGTGCACTAGGCAGCTGTAGGGAGTAGTGAACTGTGACATAGGTTGAAGGGGTGACTGAACTATGATGAGTAAGTTCAGCTAGGATTGGCATAGGATCAGTTCCAGAAATTTGTAAGGTATTCTTTTTAGGGAGCATTTAAATGTGTGTAGGTTAGAAACAGTTCTGGTGGTTACAGGTAAGGAGTTCCATTTTTTTTTTTGCTACTGAGTATAAGTATAGGCTTTGCCTAGGGGATTTATTTGGTTTATTTGTGGTGGGTTGTTGGGCGGCCGCGGTGGTGTAGCGGTTAGCGTTGCAGCCTCACAGCAAGAGGTTCTCCGGTTCAATTCTTGGCTGGGGTGCCTTCTGTGCAGAGTCTGCATGTCCTCCCTGTGGTCGTGTGGGTTTCCTCCGGGTGCTCCGGTTTCCTCCCACATCCCAAAGACATGCAGTAGGTGGATAGGACACTCTAAATTGGCCCTAGGTGTGAGTGTGTGCATGTGTGTGTGTGCCTTCTGTGGAAGGTTGGGTGCCGGGCTGGCAACTCGACTCCGTAAAACTTCACTGCCAATCATGAGCAGACAGATGATCCGCTGTGGTGACCCCTAACCGGGAAAAAGCCGAAAGAAGAAGAAAGAAGAATTTGTGGTGAGTTGTTGTTTGTCTTCCCATCTAAGAGTTCTTTTTGGAAAATACATGTTGATTAAAGGGGTAAGAGCTGAGCAGGCTAATGGTTTGTGAATAATTTTATGTATTGTTATAAGGTGAATATAGGAGAGGTGGAGGGGGGAGTTCCAGCCAGCTAAGAGTATGCAGAGCTTTACAGTGATGGGTAAAGGAGGATGAATTAGTAGCAAACTTGGCAATTTTGTTGTAGTTGCTTTCAAATTTTTTTTATGGAGGATTGTAAATTAGTTAGTATTGGTGCTCCATAGAGGGGGGGGGGGCAAAAGGTTGATTTTGGCTAGAGTAATTTTTGTGAGTGTGCTCAGAAAATTATTGTTTCTGTATAGCATGCCTAGTTTTTGGTGAGTTGTCTTGATATCACTTTGGATGTGGAGGTCATATTTAAAATCATCATCTATTGTGACTCCTAATGGTGGGCTAACTCAATTTCAGTGCCATTTGCTGAAAAGATTTTGAAAGATGCTTTGTTAGGGGTGTGTGTTTTTGGGATAAAGAGGAGGAGTTTTTTTTTGGGGGGGTTGAGTAGGAGTTGTGCCATTGTAAGCCAGGTTTCAAAGGAGATGACAGCTTATTGAGTGATTTCTTGGAGGTGAGTTAAAGTGTTTGAAGAGCAGATGATGGTAGAGTCATCTGCATACTGAATCAAGGTACCTTCGGAAGATGAATGTAGTATATCGATAAAAATATTGAACAGTAGAGGGCCAAGGATGGATCCTTGTGGAACTCCTGTGGAAGTGGGAAGATATGTGGAGATGGCTCCTTGCCATTTTACAGCTTCTTGCCTGTTGGCAAGGAAACTAGGGAACCATTGAATAGATGGAAATGCTAGACCCAGGGTGGAGAGATGATTGAGGCATTTACTGTGACAGACCATGTCAAAGGCTTTTGATAGATCTAGAAATATTGCAGATACAAGTTAATTAGAGTTGCAAGCCGTACTGACAGTGTCTGTAAATTATAGTAATAGCAGTAAAGGTGCTGTGGTCTGGCCGAAATCTACATTGTGTATTGGTGATTAGCTTGTTTTTTAAGAGATAGTGGAGAAACTGTTGATTTATTCATTATTTTTATTTATTTAACATTTGTTAACCGGGAAAGTCCGACCTGGAACAAATCCATTTTTTCAGCAGAGTTTTACTCTGAAGATACCCACAGATTAGATGGGTAAAAGCGCTTAGTGTGTAACTTGATGTTCGTTTTTCAAGTGTATTTATCAAATTATTTAATTATTAAATAGTCACGTCGTCTACACGGTATTGCCTTGGATATTTATTTCCAATTTTCAGCAGAGACCCTGGGAGAAATGCTCCAGATGCATGTCTTTGCAACATGGGAGGAAACCAGAGCACTCGGAGGAAACCCACATGAAGACAGGGAGGACATGCAGACTCTGCACAGAAGGAACTCCAGCTGAGAATCGAACCGGGGAACCTCTTGCTGTGAGACGACAACACTACTGTTGCACCAGGAAAGGGGAGACAGGATGGCTATAGGACTGTAATTTGAAAATGTCAGAAGAATTACCTCTTTTAAACATGGGATAACGTTTGCCATTTTCCACAAGTTAGGAACACAAGGTTATGTTATTGATCTGTTAATAAAATGCTGACTGGGTATGCTATTGCACTGCAGCTAGATTTAGGTATTCTGGGGAAATGTCGGCTGAGTAGGAATATTCTTCAGTTTTAATTTACGTAAAATCTTTTTTTGAGAGCTATAGAAACTGGTTGAAAGGTAAAGTTGATGGAGTTGTCTGTATGTTTATTGGAGAGGTTGCAGATAGGTGAGTCTTGTGAAGGAAATGTGGTAGGGTCTAAGGCAGGGAAAGCTGGCTGTGTGGGAGGTGGTATGTTAGATGGGTTTGTGGTTAAGTTGGCTATACATTTTGTGAAGTATGTATTGAAATAGGTAGCTGTTGGAGGAGTGAGAATGTCTGGGTATGGGCTGGAAATCGTTTTTGTACCTGGGCTGATGAGAAAGGATATAGAGGACCAGAAATTTTTTAGGGTTGTTTTTATAGCTACCTTGTAATAGAGTATAATAAGACTTCTTATCACTATTAACTTGTTTCATTACTTGGTTTCATAGCTGTCTGAATAGTTGTCAATTTTTTGTCATTTTTATTCTTTCAAACAGTACAGTGGGTAAGGAAAATATTGTATCACCATAGCATGGTCAGAGATAAGCCTTTTCCCTATCTATACCTTCTTTGTCACCCGCTGACTTCCTGCAAGGTCAATACAAGACCCAATCTACTACCTTGTTTACACAGGTCACTTGAGAATGTGTCTTCCACCTTAGTCCCATGCATGTACCTCCAACAATAATACATCCCCTTATTTCCAGCCAAGTACTGAGTACCTGTATTTCCAGCCAAGTACTGAGTACCTGCTGTGCTTTTCTATATGGTTTCCTTTAATTATACAGTCTATCAAATGAATTTCATAAAACTAAATTAAAATCATCCAGCAATACAGTGAACTGGACATTGCTAATCAACTGTTAACATGTCTGTAGCTATTTTCAAGGAAAGATGGATCATCTCAGTTTGGTGCATAAACTTTTCCTATAGCCCATTTTTGATTATTTATTGTGCCATCCATAAGATCCACCTACCCTTTCCACTTATTTTCATCTCTCTATTTGTGAGTTTAGTCACCTGTGGAATAGTAGAGACACATATTTTTCCCACCCTCTTGGTTTACGGTCTCCAAGTATTTTACTATACTGCTTTGCTTTAAGTTTATACACTTCTGCAATTTTTAACTTAGTTTCTTGTATTCCTATTGCTAAATTAGCCTCTCTATGTATCTTTTATAATAATTCCCTTATTCTTATAGGGTATGTAGCTCCACTTACATTCCAAGTGGCTACAATGAAGTAGGTCAATAGTCCTGTATGTCTTGATGTATTATCTACACCTCTCAAAGATCATGCTGAGCTGTGCCTTCCTCCCCTTCCCACTTTCCAGAGACTAACAAAGTAGAGGCACATAACCGCACAAACACTCACTTGAAAAACACTAAGCAGAATCCGGGAGTAGGAGCCTCCAAATACCAAATGTAGTTACACAGATAAAAAACACTTCAATAAGTCACCATTATAAAAATTATAGGTCAAACAGAAATAAAAAATGTTAAGCACTTTTGTCCTAAACAAGTACAACTCTGGACTTCATCAAAAAAAATTCAAAATGGAGGGAGGGTTTAAATAGGAGCAGGTCACAAAAGGAGGCTAAATTTAAAATTGTAAAGGCCCTAATTCAAGCTTACATAGAAAGTACAGCTGCTATCACAAAAGAACAACACGTAAAGCTATCCCCTTGTGCTCAAAGTAAAATGTTTTTGTAGTACATTTAAACAGAAAAGGCAAAACATAACATTCAAATTGAAAAGTGTATTAATAAATAAATATGACTTCAAATAAATGTAACACTTGAAAGCCTAAAAATTTATTTATTACCCACGTTTGACCACTTCCTCGAATAAAAAATGTTGTACATAAAATACTGTCAATTTTGTGCCCAGATAAAATAGAAAAAAATACTGTTCCACAAAATTGTACTCGGAGTTTGGCTGCTCTTAATTTCTATCCAGAGACATCTACTAGGCTATGAAACCCCCTTGGATATTTTGGTATTGATACCCAGACGGATGACTCTGGAGGCTAGTTTAACTGAATGATTATTGCCTTGTAACCCCCCCCCCCCGTGAGTACCTAAGTTTAAACTCATATAAACACATTAATGTAACTGTTTTACTTTCAAGCTTAAATTATTAGCACAATAATTACAACAGTATTTTGTAAATCTTAAACAGATAACATGCAAATTAAAGCAATAGTCATATTGTTGGGTTGCAGGTATTCTTGACATATGTATCCTTCAGGTCTTTCTATAGCTACATGTATGTACCTTACCTTTATGGCTACTGCTGTATCTTTTATTAACTGCATCATAAAAACATTTTGTTTTATAAAAATTCTCTTTAACAGTCAAATATAAACATTACCTCCACATTCAATTAACATACATAACTGCCATAGACTTACACCCCATATGGTCCAATTTTTAAATTCTCAGCCAAGTCCTTTATGACCCCATAATGCAAGGGGTTAATTTTCTAGGGTCAATAATACACAACACCTTATTTTGCATACATTCAAGTGACAAAAAATATAGAATGTCCACAGTACTATCAGCTGAGCAAGATAAAATCATAGTAAAGGAAAGTCTACACTGAGAATCTGGATTGTATAGGGCTGCAGTCATTCATAAAAACTGTTCCAAACGTATGCAGCATATTCATCTGTCATTCATACTTCTATTCAGTCTGTCCAAGCCTCGCAGTGTTCAATGGCAGTATCACATGAGCCAGAGAAAATTTTTGACCAAGTCTTTTGCCCCCCCAACCCCAAGATTTTTCTGGTGAAGTCTCTGAGTCAACCCTGGTGACAGCACCCCCCCCCCCCCCACAGTGCTAAATTCACCTTTAAGCTGCAGGATGAAAGGAATGATATAGTGAGCACCTTTATTATACTCCTCACTTCCTATTACAGCTACACACCCTTTCTGACAGTAGCAACCCCATTCCCTGAGTGCCATCTGTACTGTGTGGTGTTCTGCGCATATGTATTTATTCTTGTTGTCACATGATGGAGTTTATTAATATTTTATTATTATTGTATCATGTTATTACTGTTTAATTAATTGTTGTTGGAAAAGATGTGCAGCCCATAAGGGTGATAAAGGACAGTGAGGGAAACATACTCACAAGCGAGGAGAGTGTGCTGAGCAGATGAGCTATGAAGAGGAGGAAGAATGGAAAGGCTGTTGGTCCAGATGACATACCAGTGGAAGAATGGAGGTGCTTGGGAGAAATGGCAGTGGAGTTTTTAACCAGCTTGTTTAATGAAATCTTGGAAAGTCAGAGGATGCCTGAGGAGTGGATAAAAAGTGTTTTGGTACCTATTTTTAAGAATAAGGGTGATGTGCAGAGCTGTAGTAACTACACAAGGATAAAACCGATCAGTCACAGCTTGAAGTTATGGGAGAGTAGTGGAAACTAGGTTAAGAAGGGAGGTGATTATTAGTGATCAACAGTATGGTTTCATGCCGGGAAAGAGCACTACAGATGCGATGTTTGCTCTGAGAGTGTTGATGGAGAAACACAGAGAAGGTCATAAGGAGTTGCATTGTGTCTTTGTGGACTTGGAGAAAGCATATGATAGGGTGCCTAGACAGGAGTTGTGGTATTGTATGAGGAAGTTGGGAGTGGCAGAGAAGTATGTAAGAGTGGCACAGGATATGTACGAGGGTAGTGTGACAGTGGTGAGGTCTGCAGTGGGCGTGACTGATGTGTTTAAGGTGGAGGTGGGATTACATCAAGGATCGGCTCTGAGCCCTTTCTTATTTGCAATGGTGATGGACAGGTTGACAGATGAGATCAGACAGGAGGCCCCATGGACTGTGATGTTTGCAGATGACACTGTGATCTGCAGTGAGAGTAGGGACCAGGTTGAGGAGACCCTGGAGAGGTAGAGATATGCTCTAGAGAGGAGAGGAATGAAGGTCAGCAGGTCTAAGACAGAATATATGTGTGTGAATGAGAGGGAGAATAGAGGAATGGTGAGGATGCAGGGAGTAGAGTTGGTGAAGCTGGATGAGTTTAAGTACTTGGGATCAGCAGTTCAGAGTAATGGTGAGTGTGGAAGAGAGGTGAAGAAGAGAGTACAGGCGGGGTGGAATGGGTGCAGAAGAGTGTCAGGAGTGATTTGTGACAGACGAGTACCAGTAAGAGTGAAAGGGAAGGTCTACAAGAGGGTAATGAGACCAGCTATGCTGTATGGATTGGAGACGGTGGCATTGACAAAAAGGCAGGAGTCAGAGCTGGAAGTGGCAGAGTTAAAGATGTTAAGATTTGCACAACAGTATATTTGTATCTTTTACATTTGCAAATAAAATCATATCAGGGAGATGGGTGGTTAGGCATGGGTTGTAAGGTTAGGAGCATGGATGTCAGAACATCAGTTTTGAGTACAGTTTATTTTTTATGTGTTAGAAAAGGACCTATCATTATATGGACCATTCCTGGTGAAACTAGTATCTCTGTTGACCCTATTTTGTTTTTATTGTTATTTTTTGAACTTATAGTTAGATGATTAGGGTGAATTCTTGGAATGTAAATGGTCTTCAGGACATTAAAACAAAAGCTGGTTATGCACCTGATTTATCAAGACAAATCAAACATTATTTTTTTACAAGAGAAGCATATGACAAATGACCAATAGGACAATATTAAAAAAAAGAAATTGGATTAGATGGATTATATCAGCAGAGAGCAGCCTTGCATCAAAAGGTATAGCTATTTTAATTAAAAAGTCCTTCCCTGAAGAAGTGCTTGATACTAAATTTGATTTGAATGGAATATGGTGTTTATTCACTTGCTCATACCCGCAAGTTAAGTCCCAGATTTTGTTTTTGAATGTGTATAGTCCATGTTCAAACCAACATTTGTTCATCCAGGAAATACATAGTCTGCTACTTCCATACCATGATCATTTCTTCATTATTGGTGGCAACTGGAATGCTCTTACTGATCCATCAAATGACAGCTCGAATAAGAACAGAAAACAGCCCACCCAAATAACTGCTTCTATTCAAGATTTGATGAATAGTTTTAATTTAGTTGACCCTTTTTTAATATCTGAGATTGACAGGGAGTCTAACAAATTCACTTTCTATTTGGCCTCACATAAGGTTTGGTCTAGGATTGATTATTATCCGATATCAGATGCTCTCTCAACTAAAATTGCAAATTTTGCTCATGAGGCCAGATCTATATCTGATCATTCGAATATATCACTTGGAATTAACCATAACCAAAAATGGAATTATGACAGTAAGATTTTCACTTGGTCACTAAACAGTAACATTCTGAAAAAAAATGACGTTTTGCAGGAGGTTAATGAATATGTAAAACACTTAGAAGCTGAATCATTGCTTTCCAATATCCCTTTAGATATACAATGGGCAGCGGCTAAAGCTGTAATTAGAGGAATACTTATCCAAAAAGCATCTTATTATAAAAAGAAAGAGAGTCTGTACATTAATAACCTCACAAAAGAGTTTAAAAAAATTGATGCAGAACTGCAAAAAGATTTTTTCCCCCGATTTGGAAATTAAACATTACGGAATTCAGAAGGAAATATATTTCTTCCACCAACAAAACTACTCTGACTGAATTAAAGCTTCTACATAGATACTCAGAATGGGCTCAAACTCCATCCAAGACGCTAGCAAAAATAATAAATATCAAAGAAGGACCAAACTCTATAAAGGACATAAAGTACAAAGGGAAAATCCTGTATAGAAATAGTGACATTGTAAATTCATTTGTAGATATTTACATGGAAATCTACAATCCCAAAACTCAATTCCAAAAAGAACAATACATAGACTTCCTCAATAAGCTTAATGTCCCAAAACTATCTTCCACACAAATTACCCAGTTAAAAGCCCCTATAACACTAAATGAAATAACTGCAGCTATTAAAAAACTGAAACCTAATAAGGCGCCAGGCCCTGATGGATTTACAGGTGAATTTTACAAAAATTTCTGCAGTAATCTTACAAAAATCCTACTTATCCTACAATCATATCATATCAGAAGGGATTATGGACAAGTATATGAATAATTCCAAAACTATTTTCATCCCGAAACCGAACTTTGACAAATCAAACCCTCTTAACTATAGGCCTATTGCCCTTATAAATGTAGATATAAAATTTTATCTACCATTTTTACAAATAGAATTCAGAAAGTGATGGCGTCAACTATTTCTCCAGAGCAATTGGGTTTTATAAAGCAAAGACAACTTTGTGATAATACTCTCACTTTGCATACATTATTAATGTTCCTTGAAAAGGATACTCATCCAAGATATGCTTTAACTTTAGATGCAACAAAGGCCTTTGATAATGTGGATCTCACCTTCTTATATGTAACAATGGAATACTTTAATTTCCCGGATATGGTCATTAATACTATTAGGATGATGCATAAAAATGCCTCTACTTCCCTTTATATAAATAAAACATTATCAAATCCTATTAAAATTACAAATGGCACCAGACATGGGTGTCCGCTATCACCCTATCTTTTTAACTTGTATCTTGAACCTTTTCTTATCTGGATCAAACAGATGACCTATTATCATATCCCAAAAATCTATAACACTGAAATAAAGTACTCGGCGTTTGCAGATTACCTTAACATTTACTTTGAGCTTCCTAACACAGACCTCCAGAAAATTCGAAACTCTATTGATCTCTTTTCTAAAGTTGCTAACTATAAGCTTAACCCCACCAAATCATCCTGTTTTCCGTTAAATCCTAAGAAGCATTTAGAATACTACTTCGCCCTGACATACCTCTTAAATATTCAATAAAGTATCTGGGTATAAACTTCATGCACTCTCATCAAGAACTTATGAAAACTAATCTTTATAAAGTTTGGGATCAAATAAACAATGATCTAACCAGATGGAAAAATATTAACCTTTCACTGTTATCAAAATCTGCTATTATCAAGATGAATAATCTACCTAGAATTCTTTTCCATTTAAACTCTGTTTTTCTTAATATTCCAAAAAACATTTTTCGTAAAATGGAGACCACAATTTCTAAATTCTTATGGTTCCCCTAAATCAACCAGAATAGCATATAGGAAATTAACTATCCCAAAAGCTAAGGGTGGATTAAGTCTTCCAGATTTCAGTCTTTACTGTCAAATAATTACCGCAAGTCGGTTAATAAAAATAACCAGTTATGATCCGTATGACGAATCTTGGTCTCCAATATGGGTCAAGATCTGGTATAACTATATACGTTCATTCAAAATTAATCCTCAATCTAGCCCCTTTCTCACACCTGTTGCTGAATTTAACATTAAGTTTTTGCCTCTTCTAAAAAACAAAATTCTTATTTTTCATGATCTGATAAAATCCCTTAATTTGCAAAATACAATCCCCATTCTTGAACCCATACATCTGAATCGAAATTTAAAAATCAATAATAAAATGATTGACCTATCTAACTTTCCTATTATGAAGAAGGCTACAGTCTGGCATTTTTATAGTACAAAAAATGCAGCAGGGGTTAAAACTTTACTTGGAGCTCCTAATAAATATGACCCTATTTTAAGACAACTCAGCTCACTTATAAAAGAAAAATTCCTTAAATACAGAGTTATGGAACATGATATTCAATTAACACAATCAATCATCATTTCGCTCTCCCTAAAAAACAAAATGATCTCACATACTTATAAACTTGTGTCGTCCATTATACATAGTCATTCACTTTTATTTTCCAAATACTGGGATTCAATACAGGATGAAATCTCTAGCGAATCTAAGTATGAAGCAATCTGAAATACACTAAACTTGACCCCCTTCAAAAATCTAATTTACACACAGCTAATGATAAATAATAACTCTTACTACACCCCAGATGTTTTACAAAGATTTGGATGTAATAAAAACTTAACATGTCCTTTCTGCACCTTCCCTCATGTTGACATAATACACATGTTCTGGAGTTGTAAGACCATCTATAAACTCTGGTGCTCCCTCAGAATTCAATTAGAAAAAATGGGGTATGAGAAAACTACATTTTCTTGGCAAACTATGATCCTTAATATTGTTCCTATTCAAATCAAAGGTATTCGCCATCATGTTCTTGTCTCTGTGCTCTCCTTAAATATTTCACTACTAAAAATTGGATCAACCCCTCAGCAATTTCATGGCAAAACTTTAAGGATATGGCAATAAAATATATATCAGCGCACAAAATGTGCACGAATAGCAAAAAGAAAAAATTATTTTAAAAAATATTGGGAAAATCTCTTTGCTCTAATCCGGAATAAGTAAACTCCAGCAAATTTTTTTCTTATTCATTTGCATTCCAAGCTGGATCCTTTTTGTACTAGGTATGGTCCAAAATTATTTGATAACGTAAACATTACACTTTACTAATTGTCTTATGTCATTTTATTCGGAGAGGTCCTCTGACATCCATGATGTAAACATATTGTAAATAGGTTTTTAGGACATGTACAGTTTACTTTAGGTGGTGTACCCTCAAAATAGTTAATAGTTTATACTTTATATAACAGTATGTTATCTGATTAAAGTTATCCTCCTCTTGGGAGGCCTGATTTCTATTTGCATTATGTTTTTCTGGGGCACCCTAGTGAATATTTTACCCGTTCAGGAGTAAGGTACTTGTTACAATAACTGCTTGTCTATAAATCAAAACTTGTTGTTAACTGTTTGTATTAATTTAGAATGTACTTTACTTTCTTTTTCTGTGTTTGATGTACCTTACAAGTTCCTTATCTTGTATTTATTTCCATTTCTTTTTTGTAAAAGTTTTAAAACTAATAAAAATATTTTTGAAAAAAAAAAAAAAAAAAGATTTGCACTGGGTGTGACAAGGACGGACAGGATTAGGAATCAGTATATTAGAGGGTCAGCTCAGGTTGGACAGTTTGGAGACAAAGTCAAAGAGGTGAGACTGCGTTGGGTTGGACATGTGCTGAGGAGGGATGCTGGATATACTGGGAAAAGGATGCTTAGGATGGAGCTGCCAGGTAAGAGGAAAAGAGGAAGGCCTAAGATAAGGTTTATGGATGTGGTGAGAGAGGACATACAGGTGGTTGGTGTGACACAGCAAGATGCAGAGGACAGGAAGAAATGGAAACAGATGATCCGCTGTGGCGACCCCTAACGGGAACAGCCGAATGAAAAGAAGAATTTGCTACTGTTTAATAAAACATGGTCTCCAAAAATTTAAAAAGTGCACTGTATAAATGAGCAGCACAGTAAGAAGTACCTCAGTACACTATTCACTTCTAAAATAAAATGAGAATACAATGGCATACATTAATTTCTACAGTACGCTGAACATATAATGACATACATTCAGGTCTGCAGTGCACTGAACATGCAAAGACATGCACTTAGGTCCACGGTGCACTGAACATGTAATGCCATACATTCAGTTCTACAGTGCACTGAACATCAAATTATATACATTCAGTTGTACAGTGCATTGAACATGTAATGACATGCATTCAGGTCTATATTGCACTGAATATATGACATATATTCAGGTCTGCAGTGCACTGAACATGTGCTGGCATGCATTTAATTCCACAGTGCACTGAACATATAGTGACATACATTCTGTTATACAGTGGACTGAATGTTTATTTACATTCAGTTGTACAGTGCCCTGAGCATGTAATGACTTACATCTTTATGAATCAAGCATCTGTCTGTAGGTTGGCCAAGACTCCCTCTGTCCCATGTCTGTTATGCAGTAAAAAGGCATGTGTAAGTCAATCTGCACAATTTAAACAAGGTTTATTTTCCTTTAGTGTAGTATAAGTTCTCAGAAAATGCTATTTTATTTTTCAGTTTTGTTCACTCTTTTTCATTGTTCTTTGATTTAGTACTGCTGTGCCTCGATAATATGTTGTCTGTTTTCTCTGAGATATTTTGAAGACAACTGGCAATTTTAATGACACAGTAATTCTATTTGTGATAATTTTCTTGTTTTAACAAGCAACAGTGGTTAAACCATTTTATAGAGTGTGCATGCGCACACACACAGCCACTCACTCATGCACGAGTTTTCTGTTAAAAGGTAGAAGAAGACAAGTTATGTGCCTACCATAACGTTCCATGTTAGTTGTCTTCATCTCACCTTCCTTCTTGCTGGTTGGGATCGGAGCCGATCCTCGGCTCTGACTCGGCCATCTTCAATAGCTCGAGAGCTGTTTACTGGCTCGAGACTGCCCCTTATCCCATAATGCCTAGCGATAGCTAACCAGATCTCGTTTGAAATAGCTAACTCCAGACATAACATAATAAACCAGTCAAGAAATCAGCTGACTATACCTGCCGTATTCTCTAAGTCAATAGAGGAAACAAGAGAACACATAGCCAGTGAAACAGAAAAAACTCCTCTCGATCCACTAGGACAGGGGGATGGAGGGTGGGATGCAAGAAGGAAGGCAAGATGAAGACAACTAACATGGAACATTATGGTAGGTACATAACTTCTTTATGTTAAGTTGTCTATCTCGTCTTCGTTCTTGCTGGTTGGGACAGCGTCCTTAGCACCTAAACTCCTGGGTGGCTCAATGGAACAGACTCTTCAGAACAGTAGAACTAAAGTCAGCTCTGCTCCTGGAGACCATATCCAACTTGTAATGAGAAATAAAGGTATGAGGGTTTGCCCACGTGGCAGCTGCACAGATGGAATCCATGGGCAACCTAGACTGGAAGGTTACAGAGGTGGCCAAGACCTAGCAGAATGACCTTTCGGTTTAATAGGTAACTGTTTGTTTCTTAACTGATAAATGAAAGAAATAGTGTGTGATAACCATCTGGACAAGGTTACCTTGGAAACTGGGAGACCTTGTTTGCCCAAGGCACAAGAGAGAAATAATTGGTTCGACTTCCTTACTTCTTTAGTTCTGTGCAGGTAAAAATGCAATTGCCTATGAACGTCCAATTGGTATAGTTTGTACTCTGTCTTGTTGGTATGATTAGGGAAACACACAGGAAGATTTATAGATTGGTTTAAATTATTTTCTGAGCAGACTTTAGGGAGAAATGAAGGATTAGTCCTCAGAGCAACCCTGTCCTTATGAAAAACCAAGTATGGAGGACGAACACATAGCGCCTGAAGTTTGGAGATGCGTCTGGCTGAAGTAATAGCTACCAGAAAGAGTGTCTTCCAAGATAGAAACTTGATAGAGCAGGAAGCTGCTGGTTCAAAAGGAGGCAGAATTAAGGAGGTTAGGACTAAATTAAGGTCCCAAGGAGGAGGGGGAATCTCTCACTGAAGGCCTAAGAAGAGTTGTCCCTCTCAAAAAAGCTTTACAGAGCTTATGAGACATAATGTTAGCATTCGAAAAACCAACATAAAAGTTAGAAATGGCCGCCATTTGTACCCTGATCGTAGAAGAAGCGGACTCTGAGTGAAACAGTTGAGCTAGGAATTTCAGGATTTCGTGGACTGGGGCTAAAAAGGGATCCACATTCCTAGCCTTTGCCCAACAAGAAAAACGTTTCCATTTGCTAGCATAAGTTTTCCTCATTGTAGACTTGTGAGAGGAGACGATAATGTCAAGGACTGCTGGGGAAATGCTGGGAAGCCTAGCAAAGGTTGGAAGTGGAGCAACCAAATTGTGAGCTGGAGAGTTTTGAGGGATTGATGCAACCCGCCTGACTGATGAACCAGGTGGTCTGGAATTGGGTCCAGAGTCTAGGGTTGATCGAGAAGGTAACGGTGCAGGAACGGGAACCATATCTGTTGAGGCCAGTAGGGAGCCATGAGGATCATTTTGCAACCCAACGATATTGTTTTCTGTATAAGTTTGGGTATCAGGGAGAAAGGAGGAAAGGCATAAAGAAGTCCCTGGGGCCAATCATGGACTAGAGCATCTCTGGGTATGTGACCCGGAAGCAGAAGAAGGGAGAAGTAGTTGCTGCATTTGCTGTTGAAGGGGGTGGCAAAGAGATCGCAGCAAGGCTGTCCTATTTGCAGAAAACAAGATTCGCAACTTCCTGATTCAGAGACCATTCTTGAGGCATGAGAATAGCTCTGCTGAGCCTGTCCGCTATGATGTTGGATCTCCCGGGGATGTGCGTTGCAATCAGAAAACGTTGGGAGGAAATCGCCCACTGCCAAAGTCTGAGTGCTTCTTGACACAGGGGGTAGGACCTGGTTCCACCCTGCTTGTTGATGTACCATACCACTGACATGTTGTCCGTATGAATAGCAATGGTCCCAGAAGGAAGAGTCTTGAAGGGCTTGCAACGCCAGGAGCACGGCTCTCATTTCCAGGACATTTATGTGCAGATGGTACTCGTGAGGTTGCCACGTGCCTTGGAATGTCCTGCCCAGATAATACCGCCCCACCCTATCAGGGAGGCGTCTGTCATCACTGTGGCTACCGGAGGGGGTTGTATGAAAGGTCTGCCCTGAGTAACTAGTGGGGAGACCATCCTCCAAGAAAGATGCCTTTTGCATGCATCCATGATCATGATCATGTAAGTCATGGGTAGTTCTTGGAAAGACCACTGCATAAACAGAAGCCACCAAAGAATTCTCAAATGAAAGCGCACCAGTAGGATTAGGAGAATGGCTGCTGCCATGGAACCCAGAGTTTGAAGGACGTACCTGACTTGGATCCTTTTGCTCTGCATCAGAACCTGTACCTGCTGACGGGACTACGGACACCCTTTCTAGTGGTAACCTTGCAAACATATCCCTTGTGTCTAAATCTGCTCCTATGTAAGTGATAGATTGACAGGGCAACAAGGCAGATTTTTCAAAATGTACTGTAATGTCGAGCTGGGAGCAGATTGTGATTGTGTAGTCATGTGCTTCTATGAGTTGATGTCTGGTGGTAGCAGTAAGGAGCCAGTCATCTAGATACGAAAACACCTGGAATCCTTGACGCCTCAGGTGAGCCGTGACCATTGCCATACATTTGGTGAACACCTTGGGGGCTGTGGTGAGACCAAAGGGCAGAGCTCTGAACTGATAATGACTGGCCCCCAGCCGGAAGCGAAGATATCTCCTGGAGCACCTGTCCATCTTTATATGGTAGTACGCGTCCTGAAGATCTATCGAGCACATCCAATTGTCCTGACCCAGAAAGGGTAGAATGGAGTGTAGCGTGACCATCTGAAACTTTGTTCTTTGCACAGACCTGCTTAGTCTGCTGAGATCCAGAATCTGTCTCCAGTCCCCCGTCTTTTTGGTACTAAAAAGAACCTTGAGTAAGTTCCGGATCCGTGCTAGTCTGTTAGGACTTCCTGGATGGCTCTTTTTTCTAGCAGTTTTGAAACTTCTATTATTGCTTGCTCCTTCAGATTGGTGGAACATCTGGAAGGGTCTTCCTTGACTGTAAAGGGGGTTGATGGAAGGAAATTTTGTAACCTCCAGATATAACGGACCGTACCCATCTGTCTTGTGTTAAACTTTGCCAGGCTTTTGGGTACAGCGAAAGTCTTCCCATGACTGCCTCCAGAGTTGAGCAGCCAGGCAACCCTTCAGGGATGCTGGAAGGGCTTATCAGAGAAGGATTCTCTGTTGCCCTGGTTCTGCGGACCCCCTCTGCCACGAGGGAGCCGTCTATTATTATTGTTTCCCCCTCTGCCTCTGGAGGAAAAATCACTACGAGTGTCAGGCAAGGCTCCCTGAGATTTACGGAACCACATCTTCCCACTCTTCTGACCTTTGGGGTAAGGTCTAGAGGAAGTGGAAAAACAGACTCCCATAGCAGAGAGAGTCTTGCCTTCTTGCTCACACCTAGTCAAAGTGTCTTTCTCCTGTGGTCCAAAAAGAAAGGAACCATCAAAGGGAGTGTTGGTGAAGGACGCTCGAAAGGGTTCCGCAAAGTTACACAGCCGCATCCACGCATGCCTCCTAAGGGCCACCCCGGTACCAGCGGCTCTACTCATCCCATCAGCTGCATAGGAAATGAGCCTCAGAGAGGAGTTAACAGAATTAAGCGTTGCTAGCTTGGAAGCTACCTTGGCTTGTGCTCCCTCAGCTGTTGGATCTTGAAGTGTATCTCCGAGCTCTTTAAGGAGATCCCTTTGAAGTCGGGTAAAATGACACAGGTAGTTCAGTGACCTCATAGAGAAAGTCGCTGAAGTGAACATTCGCTTCCCATATCTGTCCATCGTCCTAGACTCCTTGTTAGGGGGATGGACAGATGAAGAGAGCTCCACTAACTCTTTTTTGGTGGCTGCTGCTACCACCATAGCATCAACAGGGACACCTTTCGAAAGGAACTGCTTGTCCTGGGGTGCTGTAATGAATTTACTAGGTCTCCTCGGAGTTGGTTCCACTGTACCTGGAGCTGACCAAACCTTTCGAGCCGCCAATGTCATAAGTGGATCGAAAGGCAGAGACACCCAGGAGGTGGAAGGTCGGGAACGGAAGGCATCCAGCAATACAGACTCATCCTCAGAAGGGGATTCCAGTTCCTCCTCTGTTTAAGCATTTCTAGGATGTATGAGAAGGAAACATCTTCAGAGGGGGATCTTGGGGACCCTTCCAAATCATCTAAGTCTGTATCAGAAGTGACAGACTCGAGGGAGTCAATGTGCTTCTTCTTACACTTTTTTTTCTGAGGGGGCTCTTCTGAGTGATCAGGAGAGGTCTCAAAAGAGGAGGAAACACTCAATGGGGTGTCCTAGAGCATCGATTCCCTATGCTTAGGGTCTGGAGGAGGAGCAGAGGTTGGCACAGGCACTACAGGGGATGGAGCCGGTAGGGCTGATAGTGGAGCTGACTCAGAGGACAGCACACTCCGCATGACATCGAAGGCGTCCCTGCCACGATGCAGAGAAAGCTCCAGTTCTGAAGAAATAGGAATCTTTCTCTGCACCGAGGGAGACGGCTCCGAGGCCGATGTAGGAGCCGAGGTCACCTGCGCCGAAGCTCCGAGAGGGAGAATGGGGTTGGACAAGGGTCCGATGCCACTCTCCCCCTCAGAGCCGATGAGGGAGCCCCGGTGCCCAGATCCCTCGATGGAAGGTACCACTGAGGGAATCGGAGCCGACGTCGGAACCGAAGGAGATAGAGTTAACGGAGCCGACAGTTCCACTACTCGAACCCCAGCTAACTCCGGCTCCGAACTCATTGGAGTCAGATGAGGAACATTGAGAGAAGTGGACGGAGCCGATACCTGTTGAGGAGGGCTGGACAACAATTTAGCTAGTGCCTGCAACTTTAGCAACCTATTGACCCACTCTCTCCACATCATGATCCGGCAGTCTAGAGTATCAACAGGAATGAGAGGATCGGTGACTACGCTCGCTCTGAAGTAAAGGAGACCGAGGAGCCGAATGCACCGACTATAGTGAAGGGAGCCTCAGCCTCTTGTGGCTCCGTGATGGCTCCAAAGCCTCTGATGGAGCTGACGGGGAGATTGTCTTGTCGATGCCAACCGGAACCGATGTAGAAGTTAAATCCTGAACTGAAGACGGCTCCGAACTTGGAGCTGACTGCTTAGTGGATTTAGGGGATTTCACAGCCTGTGAGCTCTTGGCCGGTGAATCCTGGGGTTTTAAAAGACCCCTAAGAATCAGCTTATTCTTACGCTCCTGCAGGACTCTTGGACTAAAGGCATGGCAAATAGAACAAGAGTCCTGCAGGTGCACAGCGCCTAAACAATAGATGCAAAAAGTGTGCCCATCTGTCAAGAGACATTTTCTGACAGCATGAGTCACACTTCTTGAACCCAGAAACCTTGGATTCCTTTGACATTCTTAACAGTAGAAGGAAAACCAATTATAACAATAATAAAAAGAAGCAATATACAGTCTACAAAAAACACACCTACTAGAAAGACTATAGCTAAAGTTTTTTTTTTTTTTTTAAAGATAATAGGAAAGCCTCTAACTTACTTAAACGGCTAGCCTATAAGAACAAAGCAGAAGGAAAGCCTCTAACTTAAATGGCTAACCTGACAAGAAGAGATAGGGGTGGGGAGAATTCTCTAAGTTAAACGAGTTCTACAAAAAAGGAGGGATACTATAAGCTAAACAATTATCTATCACAGAAACAAAACTATCGCTAATAATAATATACTAGAAAAGTTAAATTCTAGTGAAAAAGTTACACAAAAAACTCTATACAAGCCTGAGCCAGAAAAACGACACCTCACAGCTGAAGCGGCAAACGAGATCTGGGCATACCTCTCAAGTGTACCTCATTACGAGGAACGTACCTCATTTGGGGTCTTAAAAAGTTCAAGTTCCTCGAAGTTCCTCAAAGTTCCACATTGAAAGACTCTGTCACACATTCAGTGTTAGGAATTTTTTTAAGTGAAATCCATTGTAAATAGAAATGAATCATATTAATTCATTAAAAGATCTTCTTTATAAGTAAAACCAGCATATTTTAACCATCCTATGACCTTCCTAGTTGAAGTTGTTAGTAAGCCATTAGTGTGTGTTCCACATTATGAGGGCTAGTGTTCCTCATTTTGGACATGGAAGGTCGAGAGCTATGGATCTGGGTAGCTATTGCTAGGCATTATGGGATAAGGGGTAGCCTCGAGCCAGTAAACAGCTCTCAAGCTATTGAAGATGGCAGAGTCACAGCCAAGGATCGGCTCCGATCCCAACCAGCAAGAACGAAGGTGAGCTAGACAACTTAACATTTAGACAATTTAGAATAAATGGAACACACATGTGCTTGCACACACACAAACACACACACACACACACACACACACACACACACACACACACACAATATATAATATGCTTTTACAAAATAAAGTAAACTCATACACAACTTATATAACATACACATATACGTGCTTGTATGTGTATAACAGTGCTTCTATTTATTTCCATTTTCTTTCCATAGATATACTTTAAATCATTCAGGAATTGAAACACTGAAAAAGAATGAAGAAACATACCTAGAACCCTTTTAGTTTTAAATAGGAAGTGTGTGCTATACTAAATGCGTTTGCAACAAACATCACAAGAAAAATAAAAAGGATGCTTGGGCTTCTCTGTAAAGACAGTGCAGCAGTATTCATTTTTAATTACTGATAGCTCACACAGTGGATAAAAGAAGAACAACATTTCTGAATGCAGGATTAAAGACTAATTAACTGCTTGCTACAGCACTGCTGACAAAATGCAGCCCTAGAAATGAAGGCACACAAAAGACTAAGATGAAGATAAATCTCATGGCACTCCAGGGATAACGCTTTTGTATCACAAACACGCTATCAAGAGTAATCAGAAGATAATAAATAATAAAATGCTCATGTTACCATAAAACATAAACTGCTTTTAAGATTCTTTTTTCCCCGAGTAAAACAACTCAGCCAGTACTTGATATTTGCTGAGGTGTACTTGTAGCAACTGATTTTACCGGTTAACTGAAGTTAACATGACGTCACAATTCTTTTGCAAATGAACAGTTACCGAAGCCACACTCCTAAACACACAAAACAGGAAGTATAGCCTTCCTAACCTATGCATCCAGAGGGCCACAAAAACAAACACAGCAAAGGATTATTATACCAGCATACACAAAGAAAGGCAATGCACACATGCATAAGCAATGCATAATACACCATATTTTTAAATTTCTTCACTACCTACTTAATAATGACAAACTAATATCTGTAGGAGGACTCTTATGTCTGAGAACTTTCTATTTTACCACTATATGCTGGGAATTAAAACAAAACATACAACAGTGGCAACTTCTTTAGAAACAGCAGTAAGCTACTTTGTGAAAAATGCGCTACGATTTCAGTAAATGTTATTATGAAATTCTTATAAATGTATGTTGTACAATGCACAAATACATGTTAGGATAAAATAATGCCCACTTAAATGATTGTCAGCTGGCCTCAGACTAAATCATGGGCTACAAACATTAAGTTACCCTTTGACTAGTGATATTCAGTGTAAGATGAGGAATTGTAGACCAGATGACTTACAAAAACCTCTTTTTTGCAGCTTATTTCTCTTTGCAAATCTCAGAAATTCCTTTGTCCTTGCATGCACAGCAGACTCGAGCAGGGCAAGATGGCAGTCTCTGTTCCTGTTTCAATCTCCAACAGCTTTCCAGCAACAACAGGAGGTCACATTTCAGCCAAAGTAAAACAGCTACATCTAGACTTTTAAAGGCAAATGGGGTGCCTCAATATAGTCATAAAATACGTACTTTCAGACTTTAAAATTTATAGGAGCTTAATATCCTTTATGCACCACACTGTTGAACAGTAATGGTCTCTCTCCTACAAATTGTCTTGCAAAGTCTGTTAGAGGCAGCTGGTGTTGACCTTTAACCTCTTTATTGTTGAGTAAAACAACACTCTTTTGGATGCAGCTGACTGACAGTTAGGTGGGGGAGGGTGTGATGAGAAACTTGTGTCCCTTTACAGCTACTAAGTGATGTAAGAAGAGCAGGGTGGGGGAAGGGAAGTTGTTGCTAGTTTATTGATTGATATGTATAAGTACAGGGTCAGAGTAACAAACCTCTGGAACAAAAAAAAAAAAAAAAACACTAACATAACATGTGCAGGGTTATGTTTATAATTTTTAGGGCTTCCCCTGCAAAACATTTTTAGAAATATGTTTATACCACAGTACTTTCAAAAACAGGAACAATCTAGTGATTGCCATTCACAGGGGTTGGTAAAAAGGCATTTGTAATTTTATTTGCTAATTTTATACCCCCTGGTCTTTAATTTTTATTCCAAGTTTTTGACTTTCACTATTGCTATACTTATTATTTATCACTGCATTTTGTTGACTTGATTGCTGCATGTGTGTTTTGTCACTTCCTAAACATTTCTGAGGCAACACTTGCTACTCTGTCACTGGGCCACAATACAGTACTTTTAAGCACTACTGTATTTTGGGTCGAATGTTACTTTTACCGAACGGGAATATCCTCGAAAATACAATCATCGAATGGCCATAGTTGGCCAACATAAAGGACTTTCCTGGTAATCAAATGTCAACCAATAAATAAATAAGAGGACATAGGTGGCAGAAACCTGTATCTAAGTTTAGAATGGATGAAGGAGAGAGGGGAGAGGACAAGAACTACAGAAGTTATATAACCTGCTGCTATGCATTTGCAACCACTGCAAAGTATTGAGAACTAACAATATCATTTTTGTTTCTTTCTTGTCACCTTTGACTAACAAATTTGAACACACAGAAGGTTTATTTTTAAATGTTCATTTGATGAGATACAGCAAGCATAAGCATATCAGGTTTATAATGCATTACATAACAAAGTCAGATTTTAGAGGGCACAGGTTGGGTAGACATATAACGCACACTGTTTGCATTCAGTAAGGTACAGAGTTAGACTGGGGCATTAAAAAGAGGAGATCTGTGCATATATGATACCTTTATGCTGGGTTTGTCAATGATGTAACTAGATACTGGGTACAGTGCAGGAAGTTTACAAAGTATTAAGTGCAGTTTAGCTGTCGCTAGGAGGAAGAGGCAGAGAAGTTATATGGGGGAGAGGAGATCACCACGTTGGATAGTGTAATACTAATTTACTATCTGTGATCTAAGATATAGCAATCTGAGTAAATACTGGATGGTAGTTGAAATTTTAAAAGGTGGTTGAAAAAAAGGCAAGGCATGAAGTGAAGCTTTCTTGTGTTTGAGAAGGTGGGGGAGACACCATAGGTGAAACCCCTACGAAGAGGAAGAAGTAGGATTCTAGTAGTATGGAGACTAGATATGGCATTGAGAAATTGTACAGCACAGTCCCACAGACAATATTTTTTACATGCAGAGCTCTGTGTGGGGTGGTGAAAGTAGTTTTTAGAGGTTCAACACTATTCTAGAGTATGAGAATGAGCCTGGATCCACGTTTTCCTATAACTGGAACATTCAAGTTTTTTCCCTATAAGGAAATTTATAACATTTCAGAAATTCCATTTCTGAAACTAGTACTACATTCATACATACACACAAAAATATTTCAAGCACGGACAATAATGCCCTTCTAGTCTGCTAATATACCAAAACAGCTATTCCCATAATGTGTGTCCAGTCTGTTCTTAAAAATATCCAAACTATTGCTTGCTTTAATATAATTTTGTAGTCTATTCCATGCATCATTTACTCTCTCAGAGAACAAATTAGTACACTTCTATATAGGTTGCCTGATGATTCTTTACTACTTTTTGATAATCCCAAACATTCCCAGAGGTAGTTGTCTCTAAATACCCTATATACCCGAATAAGGTCTCCTTTTAAATTATGAGACACTGTACAAGTTCAGATATTTTAGTCTTTCATAATAACTTAAATTTTCACATCTATGGATGCCCTTTATATATTTCCTCTGTATTCTTTGGAGTTTATACATCCTTCTTTTCTTATAAGGTTTCTAGATTGTTATTCCATACTCAAGGTTTGGTCTAATATAACAAAAAAAAAAAATGACTTAATTATTTCTGTTTTCCTATACTTTGTATTTATTTTATTTTACATTTGTTAACCGGGAAATTCCAACTGGACCAGGTCCATTTTCAGCGGAGGCCCGGGGAGAAAAGCTCCAACATCAAGTTATACAAATACAGTACATCCAGCATAATACACAAAACAAGTTACATCATGTATGCTGAGCATAGTAATATAACAAGAAATTAATAAAAACACTCCAGGTAAAAGAAGATATAGAACATGGGTAAAAAGACAATGTCAGTTATACATTGGTAAGAGAAGAAAATATATCAAGTAAGATTCTACAGTTAAAAGTACCCTTTCAGATGACCAAGCCTACAGGGGATCAGAGCTCCAGCATGTGATCAGAGAGGAATTTGGGGAGTTAATAGTAGTATGGGTAGGGTTATGTGATACGAGGGCATAACCAGGTACTAAGAAGGTGCGATTTGAGGGAGTTTTTGAATATGGATGTGGAGGGGGCAGTGGACACGGGTAGCTGTGGTAGCTCAAGCCATTTTAGTTCTTTTAGTGCAGCACAGTGATGGGTTCTATAGGTTGAGTTAGTAGCAAACTTAGCTATTTTATTGTAGCATGATTCTAGTTTGTCTAGATCACATTGTCTGATTTGGGTAAAGATTGGTGCTGCGTATAATAGAGCTGAGAGGAGGTGGCTATGTGCAAGAGTGACTCTTGCTTTTTGTGAGAGAAAGGACTTATGCCTGTATAGGGAGCCTAGTTTTTTTGTGTACTAGTTTTATGGTACGTAAGATGTGAACATCAAAGTGGAGATTATTGTCTATTTCAATGCCCAGAAGTTTGATGTGATTAGAAGGGGAGATGGTGGTGCTGTCCTTAGATGTTATGGTAAAGGAGAGTTTTTTTTTTATCTATTAGGGACAATTAGTAGCAGTTTTGTCTTTTTGGGATTTAGAATTAGTTGGATACCCGATATCCATTTTTCTACTGAGATAAAGGTATCTTGAGTGAGTGTATGTAGGGTGATAGGAGATGAGGTAGAGCAGATCAGGGTTGAATCATCTGCATATTGTATGAGTGTGGCATGTTGTGTAGAGCATTTAAGGTTATTTGTGAAAATAAAGAACAATAGCGGGCGCAGTATAGAGCCCTGTGGGACTCCTATGGTGGTTGGAAGTTGTGTAGACAGAGTTCCTTTCCACTGGACTGATTGTTGCCTGTCAGACAAGTAGCTTCTGAACCAGGCTATAGTAGAGGAGGTGAAGGATAATGATGTTAGTGAGTCTAGTAGAATGGAGTGGGAGACCATATCAAATGCTTTTGAGAGGTCCAGGAAAATGTCTGATACATATTTGTTATCATTCCTGTGAAGGTTTATATAATTAGTGAAGGATAGAAGGACTGTGGTAGTGCTGTGATGTGGACGGAAACCGTGTTGTGTGGTAGATAGTAGATCGTGTGTGTTAAGAAATGTCATCACTTGCAAGTGGATGCATTTCTCAAGAATTCTGGATAAGGGGCAAAGGATGGCAATAGGTCGGTAGTTGGAGAATTCATAAGAATTACCTCCTTTATGGAGAGGAATGATGTGAGATACTTTCCAGAGTTTGGGTATGTAGGATTCTAGTATGGAGCGGTTGATAAGGATGGAGACAAAATATGATAGGGAGTCACTAGCCATTTTTAGGTATGCAGCAGGTATGTTATCAGCTGCTAGTGTGGTTGGCTTTAGTTTTAGGAGGAGTTTTTTTATAGTTGAGGTGGGCACTGATGATAGGCCGAAAGAGGGGGTGGTGTGGGATAGGTCAGGTTGTGATTGAGGTAGACTGTTTTTGGTTATTTGACTGGACAGGGCTAAGATGGATTTAGTAAAATGGTTATTAAATTGAGAAGCTATGTCTAGGGTATTGTTAGTAGAGATGGGTGCTAGGGTTGTGGTTTTGCCTGGCTTTAGTAGGGAGTTAATGGCATGCCAGAATTTTTGTGGACTAACTTGAATATTTCCTTTGGGCGCTAAGAAAATAGTTTTGTTTGTTTATTTTGGATTCAGGCTTGGCCTTGTTTCTAAGCTGTTGATAGTATTGTCTGGAGCTAGGGGTTTTCTCAGTTTTCCAGATTTTCCAGGCTTTATCTCTAGCTTTTAGTAAGGCTCTGGTGTCCCTATTTAGCCAGGGTGCATAGTTGGCTTTAACTCTGATCTTTCTGCTGGGAGCTAGACTGTTAAGGATGTTAGAAAAGGTAGTACTGAAGTAGTCTACTGCCTGGTCTAACCCGAGTGTCCGTAGTAGTTCCCAGTTGCAGTGGCTTAGGACAGTATTTAGGTATCGTGGGGTAAGGTTACGGTCATCTCGTACAAATCTGTAGGCTACTGGTTTGGGGTGATTGGAGTGTTTCTGGAGTAGGAAGGTGGGGAGATGATCATTTAAGTCATCTGGGAGACAGCCTACTGTATAGTTTTGTTTGGGATAGTTGGTTAGTGTCCAGTCCAGTATGGATTCTCTCTTTGTTTTCTCATCTATTCTAGTTGGTTCTTTAATTAGTTGAGAGAATCCATATAGATTGATATGAGTAGAGGGGCTGCTGGAGTTACAGGCTGCCCAGTCAGTGTTAAGGTCTCCTAGTAGGATTGTTTCCTGAGGTAGATTGTCCTTTGTCCAGTGTAGGATGTCTTCTATTATGAGCGAGTTATTGCCTGAAGGTATGTAGCAGCATATTATATTGATCTTCTTGGTGTTTCTTATGGATAGGACAGAAAATAGGACTTCAGCATTTTGAAAAGTGGGTGGTGTGGTGTGCAGGAGCTGGAGGTTAAGGGTGTTTTTAAAGAGAATGGCTACTCCTCCTCCTTTCCTGTTTGTTGTATCAGATCTAAGTGTATTATACCCTGGGGGAAGAAAGTCTTCATCTTGGATACTGGGTTTAAGCCAGGTTTCTGTAATGGCGAGTATATCAGGATTGTAGTGGGCTATGAATGCATGTAGGTCTGTTAGCTTGTTGGTAATACTTATTATGTTGAGATTTAGGATTAGCAGGTCAGATGTTTGTCTAGCTGAGAGGGGACCTGGATTTGGGTGAATGTCACCAGAGGTCAGCAGAGTTTGTAGGAGTGTCAGTATGTGTTTTTTAATATTAATTGTTTGTGAGCTTGGTCTATGAGAGTTTTTCTTAGTGTGGTGTGATGGTGTAATTTTTGTTAGTGAATAATATGTAGTTGTAAGATTTATGATTGTATGGCAGATGTAGAAGTCTGAGTGGGTTTGAGAGGGTGGGCTAGTGTGGGTAGTGCGATAGTAGTTGTTCAGCGGTAGGTCTGTTTGTAAGGAAGTTAGAAAGGTTAGCGATAGTAGAGCTAGTGATAGGGATGTGAGTGTGGGTAACATGATACTACTTTGAGTGAGAAGTACAACTAGGATTCCTGGTTTGTTGTGTGTTAGGGTAGAGTTGTGTTGTCTGGGAATGTGTTGTTGGGAGTGGGATCAGTGTGGGATGTAATTGGAATGGGGGGTGGGGGGAGGTAGGATGAATGAGTTGGGCTAGTTGTTAGGGAATTAGGGGTTGGACTACTGGTCAGGTGATTAGGGCTTAGAATAAATGTAGAAGTAGTGGGGGCGGGTGAGAATAGGGGGCAGGGAGAGGAGCAGTGCAAGCCCGAGCGTAGCGAGGGCGAGCAAAGCGGGCTAACACTGACTGCAAGTGTTTCTTTAGGCTTTGGTAAGTATGTAGTGTTATCTTAAATTGTTATATGTTAAACTGAAATTTTAACTGTAATTTAAACTATATGTTTGCACTAAGTTATAGACTATGTTATGGGCACAGAGTATAATTTTCTGACATTCTTAAAAGTATATAGAATTAAAGCTGGGGTTAGTTACAGATGAAACAGGAGTGGAAATGAAATGCTATTTTATAGATTTGAGTATTTCTCAAAAGAAAATTTACTTTAGTTGGGGGGGGGGGCATTAACTGGAGAGCAATATACAGCTGTTTATTCCTGGTGATGTACTCATCAGTACAGAGGTTTGACTAAGGAACTATACGGCAGAAATGTACTAATACACTTACTAACATTTGTTTAAGTTAATGCAGGTAAGGTATTTTACTGTCTAGACACTTGGAAGTTAAGCACCTGCATTAGTATTTAGTCTCTTTAGATGCAGGACAAGTGTCTGTGGGTGTCCAGTGCTCAAGAGAAAAATTTGAAATTTCCACTGCTTGATATGGGGGGGGGGGGGCAGAGACCTGCTTGACCTGAAAGATGGTTTGGATTACTGAAAGAAAAATAGAAGAAAAATGTAAGACAGCATTAGGTTAAGGCAGCACATACTGTGTGACCAGTCAGATTGGACTTTTGTTTAACAATAGTCAATAACAAAAACATCAGGCAATGGTTATTCCTGCTTCAGCACCTGATAACATAAAATCTTGTCGTATGGCAACATACAAAAATAAAATGTAAATATATAAAGCAGTCCTCTACTAAATTAAGCAAGATACACTTTCAATATATTTAAAAACTAGTCAATGCAATTAGACAGAGCAGTGAAATGCAACATGTGAAATATCCCTTCTGGCTCTATAACAGTAAACAAGGAAAACAGAATATATCTAGGTGCATATGTGAGAGCAGTTCATTAAGCAGAATTATCTAAAGGCATCCGGCAGTGTTAAAAATAACAGAAACATATAGTATAAGCTGATGTACTAAAGAATTATGAATTAAACCACAATGTACAACATACCTTGAATGCAAAAACTTACAGTAGGATGATTACACACCAAGGGAGACAAACAGCTGCTGTTGGATTTGAAACAAAAAAACAAAATGGCACCCTGGGTTTAAATTACCAAAGGCTATCCAATACAGAACAAGAGCTGGAGGAGGGAGGGGTAAAGACTACAGGGAAGGAGAAGGCTAGCCAATGGTTAAATGAACTCTGCAGTCACTCACTGTGAAGTGCAAAAGGAATAGAAATCACTCGGTGAACCTTAAAAAAAGGTATAGTTCTATAACTATCATTAACCAATTGGTTGATATGATTAGAAAAACGCAAAGCTGAATCTACTCATATACCCAGATCCTTAAATGAATCTACAGTTTTAATCTCTGTGTGCTGTATTAAGTATTTATCTTTCAAGTTATGTCTCCCAAAAACTTGTATACTTAGCTTTTGATGTATTTATCACCATATTATTCTCCTGTGCCCAAAAAGTTAATTTGCTCAAATTTATTTGCAGACATTCTCTATCTGTAACACATGTTATCAGCTTACCCATTTTTAAGTTATCTGCATACAGACTGTAGAACATTTCAGATAAAAGGGTTTACTATTGAAAGGACAAAAATCATGTCCACGAACTGTGATTTCCGTGGCAAATAACGTTGACTCATGAATATGAAGTAGGTTGTATGATTGACACAGCAACATCGACAAATTCTGTTGACCTTAAGGTGGAACTCTCCCATTGACACACATGCTATAACTATCTGACCGTGTACGCCCTTCTAAACGGATGTACAAATGAACATCGACATTCCGACAGTCGCTCCTACCATGGTCAAGGAGGTGGCTGTCGAGCATGTTACTGTCGACCTTTTGATGGTAAACCAGATAAAAGATATATTTGAAAGATACAATCTAAATAAGGATGGGCCTAGAATAGAGCCTTGTAGGACACTCTGACTGTAACCTTGAATTTTACCTGTCCAATTGCTGTATGATACTTGCTATGTCCTATTTGTAAGTCATGCAGCTATCCATCTTATCAAGAGTACATTAATACCTAGTTGTTCTAATGTATTGATTAGGGTTTTGTGTATGACCTTATCAAATGCTGAAGTTAAATCTAGATAAGTTGTACCATAGCACATTTTTTATTAATAGCTGTTATTATATTGTTATAGAACATCAAGTAATGGGTGGTAATGGATTTATTTTCAACATATGCATGTTGATATATGGTTTCAAGTACCAGCATTTCCAGTTCTGGCAGTAACTTATCCAATATAACCTTCTCCATTATTTTTCCAATTTATCAAAGTAAACATATGGGTCTGTATGACTCTGGGTTTTTCCTACTCTCCTTTCCTTTAAAGACAGGTTTAACAAGTCCAGGTCTCCAATCATGAGGAATCTCTCCATGTTTATGCAGCCAAGTAAATAGATATAATAGCATTGTAAGTTTATGCCAAAGTGTTCTCAGGTCATTATTATTAATTCTGTATCCTCCCTGTGCTTTATTTGTATCCAGTTTGCATAGTTCTTTTTCAATATAATCTAATCTGATTTTGGTGTCTGAGGTTACCTGGATGTCTCTAGGACAATTTATTACCCCCTTTTTGGAGCCAAACTGTTTTGCATAAGATTTTGTAAATATATCTATAATCTGTTGTGCCTGAGAATACGTTTGAGAATCTACAAACAGTTTACCCTTTTGTATGTGTTTATTCATACCACATCTTGTGTATCTATAAAATGGTTTCCAATATATTATGCTTAGTATTAAAAAACTTAAACTGAACTCAAACTTAAAAAACAAAAATACCAGCGGCAAGGTAAAATCACACACAAACCGTTTATTGTTAGTGCTTTCGTACAAATATTCCAAGGTCTGAAGAAGTACATTGGAATATTTGTACGAAAGCGCTAACAATAAACGGTTTGTGTGATTTTTACCTTGCCGCTGGTATTTTGTTTATTATGCTTAGTATATTTATATACATTTTTTTCAAATGTTTCTTGATCTTGTCTTACACTATGTTTAATTTGTCTGCCCAGCTTATTTATTTCAGTTTTCAAAGTCGTAGTTTGACCTTTTTTCATTTCTTGTATTTTTTGTCTCTCACCTTTATCAAGTATCTTGTTCTTATGGGAAAATATCCTCCTGACATTATGTTCTTAGATCCTGATGGTAAACATTTTTTTTCTGATTTGATTCAAATAATTTCTCTTTCAAAACTTTCCACATTCCTTTTACAGTTTTACCACTGAATACATCACTCCAGTTAGTTTTATATAGTGACTTTTTTACTTCCATATAGTAATCTTCTGTGCATTGGTATAGATTTCAGTTTGCAGAATTATCTAGCAAGAAATTAACCTTTATAACCCCATGATTACTGCACATCAACGGTGGTAAAACTTGACATGCAGTAACAATAATTTATTCAGGAACACAATCAATGTCCAGTGTGTTCCGTTCCCTGGTAGGCTTTTTTATAGTCTGACACAAATGCTATTCCTGAACATACTTTGTAAATAATTTCCTTACTAATGTTGTTTAATCAATATTATTCCAGTCTAGTTCTGGTAAATTTAAGTCCCCAGCCACTATTATTTTCCCACCTGTGCTTCATGCAGGAAATATATGAATTCCTCTAGGTCATCAGCATTTGACATTGGTGGTCTATACACTCCAAGAATTGTTATATGTTTCAGGGTTGTCTTTACAATCACAGTTACACAATTAAGAGTATTGGTATTATCATTGAACAAGTAATAAACACAGGCCTCATAACTATCTTTAACCCCTATCATAACACCTTCACCTGATTTTTTTGTTAGAATGTATGTTATAGTGAAAACATTTATGCCCTAACAGAACTGGTTTCCAGCCATTGTTCTTTAACCATGTTTCATAAACAATAACAACATCAATCTTATGGGAACATAGCAATGTTTCCAATAAAAAACTTTACTATTGATTATTTGATTTATTTTATTGACATTTGATTAATCACACTGTTTTAATTGCATAATACGTATGTAAGCATACAGTTCTCATCCAGCTGGCTTTGTATATCCACAGTTTGAGCTATGTTGTCAACTTCTGTCTTTTTCCTCTTTTTTTCTAAAGTAATGTTCTTTTATTCTTCAACGTTCAATTTTGATTTCTTCCTTTTACCTACCCCTTGCCTCTTTTTTCTACCTACTCTTTTGGAAAACATTTTTTATGTACACTGAAGGTTTTCTGCTAGAAAAATGTTATCATTCCCTGTAATCTGTGTGTTACATAACAAAGCAGTGTCCTTTTCAGTATGAACTCTCTTTGATTCTTAGACATTAATCATTTTCTTTTTCTTCATTATTATTTGACGTGAATCTCTTCCTTTCTTTCATTTTTTTATTTTCTTCTATAAGCTCTGAATCCTCACATTGCTAAATAGTTGTAACCAGAATTCCAAAATTGTCAGTGGTATTATCTTGTTCAATATGGGTTAACTGATCTTTACTGACTATAGATACTTCCTTTCCTAAATTGGTTCTATTTGCTCTGTGCCTAACATTATTTATCTCATCAGTCCAATTATTAATATATGTATCGCTGGCAGTTGCAACTCTTTTTAACAGTAAAGATCAATACATTACAAATCAACACTCTGGTAAAACTTATTGCCTAAAGCTAACCCTTTCTTCCTAAAAAGTGGTAAAAAACAATATAAATCAAAATAATTTTTCTCTTACTAGGCAACTGCACAATCAGTCAAAAAAAAAACAACATAGGATTGTTTATATAAGCTCTGGATTGTCTTCTCTGCAGTCTGCATGAATTTATAGTGGACAAGACAACTTGGAAATGCTAGTTTGCCTGTCTAAAACATATCCCTTTCTAACAACAAATGGTGAAAATCAGAGTTTAACAACACAATATAAATCAAATTAAATGTTATTGTCTAAAAATCTATCCATTTTTTTCCTACAAACAGTGAAAAAACAGTGGTAAAAAATAGAATATAAATCAAAATAAATCTTTACTTATCAGGCAACTGCACAATCCAGTTAAAAGGTTTATTGCAGTGCTGTGATGTTTTCATTTTAATGGCAGAATACAGTTCTAAATGAATTTATGTAAATGTTGTATAGGTTAATGAAATAAGACAAGTGCCCTACCATGTAAGTCTAATTCTTGGAGCTAAACCTGCCATAACTGTCAATCTTCCAACTTCAAAATGAGGAACACTACCTCTCATAAAGTGAAACATATACTAACTGCTTACTAACAACTTCAACTAGGAAGCTCAAGGGATGGTTAAAATATGCTGGTCTTACTCGTAAAAAGATATTTTATTTAATTAAAATGATTCAGTTCTATTTACTATGGATATCAGTTAAAAATATTCCTAAAACTGAATGTGTGACAGACCCTTTCAATGTGGAACTTTAAGAACATTAAATTTTTAAGACTCCAAATGAAGTACATTCTTTGTAATGAAGTACACTTGAGAGGTAAGCGTCTTACACTTCTAATGGGCACATTAATCCTGCTGACCTACTCTACCACTCTCTCCATCCTGTCTGCAAAAAAGTGTTTCCTTAAGGTAGAATTTAAAAATCTAACATCCAGCTGTCAACTCTTCCCCTCTTTCTTTCTAAAATTTAACACTGCACCTGATCCTTGATAGTACAGCAAGCTCATTTCATGTTTCCCAGTTCCCTTTTTTCCTGTGAAATTTGTATGCCCAATGACTTCACCTTTTGTTTGCATGCTGGTCCCTTGACCACTGGACTTTCTTTACCAGATTGATGTCCCTTTCTCTGTAAGGCCTTCAAAACTTAACATAGTATTCTGGGTATCATTTTACCACTGTCTTATACAGTCATTGTGTGAACTGCAGTTTGATCTGCTGATCTGAAAGTGAATAGTCCATTTTGTTCTGCAATGATTTTTTTTATTTATTTATATTTGCTAACCTGGTCAGAACTTTAATCCAAGTGGACCTATTTCAGGTTTATCCCTAGGAAGATAATGAGGTACAGATCTGAAAGCATATACAATGTATATACATATCCATTATTAAGAATGCACATTGAAGAATAATTAGGGATCGTGGTCTTTTAGATCGTTTAAATGCACAAAACAAACTTTTGTTTTCACACAGATTAGTGCTTGCATGTATCTTTACGTATGTAAACATTTTTTGTATGAAAACAAAAGTTTGTTTTGCAGCATTTAAAAAAAATTATATACATTTAAAGTTTGCTTTCAAATGCAGAAGGCTAAACATAAAAAGCCATATTCACAGTATTCATATTAATGGGTGGGCAGGAGGTGCTTACATCACTATGGGTTCCAGCTCCAGTTATGCTGTATTAGCTTGTGAAGTAATAATTTATTAGTTATGTAACTGTCAAACACAATACACAGTAACATATATTTTATTATTAAATGCTGCTGGCACATTTATTTTATCTTCAAGGGGCACCACCTCATCCATACATATCCTTGAATAATATCAGTGACTTTTGCAAAGGTATGTTTGAAAACATATTCTGTAGGAGAAAAAAATGGGCAACCCTGCAGCTGCATCTAATTCCATTTTCAGATTCAGCCCTGCCACTTAGGTAGTAACCCATACAGTTTTGCAGTAATTTTCTGTCGTATTATATACTTCCAAACACAGGAAATCACCTTTTCTAAATTTCAGACGAAAGACATGCGTGAATGGGCATGCCTTCGTTGAAGGTTGGGCATTGAGCTGGTAACTCGGCACTGTAAAAATCTACTGCCAATCATTAGTGGACCGGAGCTCCACTGTGGTGACCCCTAATCGTGAAAAGCCAAAAGACAAACAACAAGTATCAGTGACTCCAACCCCAAATTTATGGTCATCCTCACAGCAAAAGATCTCAGTACCATGTTGACTCCCTATTAACAGAAAGTAAAAGCAACAAAATGTAGGGTGAACTATACAGAGCCATACAGCATTTCATAAATGTAGAAATATCTGCAGTTACTTCATCACTGGCACTACATTATGACCATCTAACTCTGTTACTTATTACTCTGTTACTGAAGATTCTTATACTAAGACAGCAAAATCTGTAGCCAGTCTGCCCTTGTACACTACTCGCAGCACAGCAATAAAGGACTACTACATCTTTCACATGACAGCTCTTCTAAGGACTACTACATCCTGAACATGACAGCTTCTCTTTCCCCTGACAAAATGATCTCATTTTACCACAACTATATAAAGCATGAACTAGCTGTTTTTCTCCATCTGTGGCATTTCTATGTATTAATTTCCTCAGTCACAATATGTTAGGTTTGAATAAAAGCTTGCAATGCTTTCTTTAATAACTTTCTTCAGTGACACTTGCAGCATATAGGGTTTCACATTTTATATATTTTATACAGCAAAAGACAACATGTTGTTTGCAATTCTTCCTTTTTCCCTCCCAATGAGTGGCATAAAATTATTGAATCCCTAGAGATTCTGAGCTATTTTACTGTACTATGTCATTCACAGTTTCTGTTTTTTTCTGTCTCTCACTGTCATCGGGGCCATGAACATATTGCAAAGAACTTAATTTTCATTGGTCTGAAGTACAGTTCATTTACAGTATTTAACAATGTGTTGAGATTCATAATTTTGTTACTTTAAGACTGATTTTGAGTCTGGAATGTCAGTAAACCTAATGCCACTGACATAAAGAGGAAGTGAACAAGGAAGTGTTTGGATAATTCATAGCTTTATGAATATCTAATTTAGACAATATCTTGTAGCTAATTAATAACACACATTACAGAGTGTTTAAACATGTCAAAGAACACAGACAAGGCTGTTGATGGGGGCAAAGTTATCTTCACTCTGTCCTGAAATTATGAAAGTCAGCAGCAATTTTGAATACTGTTATTTTATGTGAATGGACAGAATACCAGGAAGGAGAGCGAGCGAGAGAGAGATGGTTAGTGTAAGTTCATCTTCTGTTGACAAAGAGGAAAGAGAAAGTTTAGCAAACCATCCATAACCTCCTTTCTCATTTTTACATATGGAACAGAGTACAAAGTATTAGTCCAGATGAAATTACTTTAGCCAACAGATCTAGGAGAGTCTCCTTCTCTGAGGGAGGAATAAAGATGCTGTATTGAAGTTTCAAGTAGTTTATTCAGTTAAGTAGGTAGAGGGACGCGTGTTCTTTTTCTTATATACTAATATAATGTATTTACTCCCACAACCATTTTCCTTTCTTCTTCCCGTCCATGTGTTTTCTTAATTATGGAAATACAACACATACTGTATGTGACATCATAACTATTGTTCTAAATGCACCATACTGCTCATACTAACTAGAAAGGCTGTGCTTAGAAATTGTGGGGTTCAGTTCGGACCATTCTGGTGGGGCCTCCCAGCTGACCACACCAACTGCCACCTCATCCCACCCAAATGCTTTTCAGCCTCTGGCTATCTGGTCTAAAGATTATTTCAAATTAGGTATCAGGAGTACGTGCCATTACTGTATATTTAAAACAAAATAATATATTTATTTATTATCTTATATTTTGTTAAAGACATATCACTAAATGGACCAAGCAAGCTCAACTGAAACATGAAACCAGGTAAAATCTTCTGACTCATAACAGTCCTGAACTGTTGTCGCCATGCCCAATATATGGGAAGGCCAAGACATTCTTACAATCGAGTGAGTGGGAATGAGTTTGATGGTTGTGGGAAGTTGGGGGCCAAAAACAATATGAATATTTTCTAAGTTACACATTCTGATATTGTGTTTTTTTACTTCATTCATCAGTTTCCAATCAACTCATGCACCTGAACTGCTGAACTCTCTTACACAGTTAATTCTCAAACCTTGTTGCACTCATAAAACTAATGAACTTCTGCAGAATGATTAATAATGATAGTAATAATAACAATAATTATGATCAACATTTCAGGTCTTTCTTTAGCAAAGCCATGGCTCACACACCTCCACACTTATAACACACTTATTAGGCCGAGTCCCTCATTGACTCTCTTCAAGAGGAATCTTGATGAGTGGATGGGAGATCATAGGTTTACCCTGGGTATCACTTCTGTGTCACTGTTAGACAGAGGCACAGTATACTAACCTCGAAAAAGGGCATAGCAAAATCAATTTAAAATGGGTGGCGAAAGCCAAACATACTCTGGCTAGGCTTATAAATGCCCTAGGGCAGATAGCCTAGTATGAACCTATGAACCTATAATTATTTCTGAAACCTTATTTTTATTTACTTAATTATTGCTAAACCAGGCAGACTAATGATTGCAGATCACTTCCAACCATAGATGAGTCCACAAGGGAAACTGTAAAGATTACATACAGTGGAATTTTATGGTAGACACTAAGCAGCATGTTTTTTTGAAAAGTGGGCAGAAATCAGACTGCCTTAAAGAAAGCCAAATGGATGAGGGAGAACATGCAAAACTCACACAGGTTGTTCAGCTTTCTGCAATGCAATTCCCTCCCAAAAACTCCTCGCCAGTCCAGCCCAACAATTTTCTACCTTCAAATTTCTATTTGTCTGCTCCCATCCCATCTTCTGTGTGACTCTGAAATTATAGTATTCATGTAATACCTTTATGAGTCAAACTGCTTTTGTTAATGCTTTCCTGTTTTAGCCAAGCGGAATAATTTTTCTGTCCACCTCTGCCTCCCTTCACTCAACATTCAACTTTGTGTTTCACTTCTTTTGTATTATTTTGCCCCTATCAGCATCTGCAGCAAGTGTTTCTCTGCCATAACTTTGATCTGGTCACATTCTGCCATAAGTCTTGTTCATTTAGTGTTTGTTCCCATACTGCCTTAGTCTGATTACTCCACAGTTATTGTTTATAATTATATTCATTAATAAGAACCATTCATATACCACGTCAGCAAGAGAAGCAAAAGAAAACTCAGAACTGTTCTCAGTCTGCATATTAATCATGATCTTACTATCTTCTGCAACAGTAACTGGAGTGATACACAAAGACAAGTAGTTAAGCCGACCTCAATTTTGGACTGAAGACCATGGTGAGCACTCGGCAACAGCAACTAACTACTAATAGAAAATGAGAGGCTAACACTGTAGGTCATACAAGTGTAATGAAACTGCAGTATAAATTCTACACTAGCCACTAGTGAAATGAATGACAGGAAATGTAGTCCATACCACTGATGAGATTCCTAGCTACCACAGGATCAGGATTAGCGGTGGGAAAATGTCTTGCACATTGCTGAAATAGGTTCATAGGTCCATAGGATTAGACTATCAGTGTACAGACTATTACAAGCCTAGCCAATAAGCACAGGTCAGGATCAAATCTTGTAGCTTGTATTGGGGGAAGTAAAGACCTTAACCATTATGCTAACCCCTGACACTTTGGTAAGTCTTGTGGGCCACGTAATAAGACATAATGACTCTGTCACAGCACAGTGTGAGACCTCCTTTGAGTGTGGGGCTCTGTTGGGCCAAATAGACCCATTTGGCTTAAGGCTGGCCTTACTAACTAGAGTATGTTAAAAATATCTAGAAATTGTTTATTTTGCAATTTATCATGTAAACTGTCTAATGAATGTTATATAATTTACAAGCTATATATGAGTAAATTATCTTAAAGTTGACATTTATATTGTTTATACCAAACTCATTTCATACGCTTACTATGCCTTAAATCAATTATTTTAGAATTAGTTTGCATTTCTGTGTACTCCATTTCTTTTTTATGTTAACATCAACATTTTTAATGCCAAACTTAGGCAATAACTAATTCACTAATGAAAATTTAGCCTAAAAATAAAATTATGTCATTATGACCATTCCATCTGTCATATTGGCACAGAACAAACTGAAAATTAATTATGACCACTTAAACAGTTAAGTATTTTTTTCAGCTTCTGACCCATTTGGTTCTTCAAACACATTAAAGTGCCATGTGTTTAGATTTGTTCTGTATTCCATGTCCTATTTTTATAACTTTTGATTAAATGATATATTATTATAGCTTTTTGATTTATGCTTCCATTGAAAATCAGTGCATGATTTAGAAAGACAATCCTGCTTAGCAAAATAAATAAATAACATACTGGCTATATGCACTGCCCTATGGACATCTGTAAATTTACTTTTATTTTCCTTCAACATTAAGAGTAACACCAACACTCATTTTAGTATCCTTTCTTCTGCACACATTTCAAAGAGTTTTCTGTGCTTTCAACTATATTTATGCATTTTCCACATTTCTTGCCTTCTTATCTAATCCTTCACATTATATTCTTTCTTTTGTTTTCTGGCACGTGCAGTTGCTATCTGATTTTATCTATTTCTCGTTTGATTTCCAGTCCTGCTTGATGCCAATATGCTTCTGCTAAACTAAGCAGGGAAGTCATCTTAGACTTATTCTCCTCATGTTTAAAACTTTCACTACATTTCGGTCTTGTGAGGTCAACAGGCCCACAATTGCAGATCTATACATGTAATCAATTTTGAGGAGGCCCATACCTCCTTCAGAATGGGGAATATATAGTCTTGGTATACACTGATTGTTATAAATCATTTGATGAGTATGAGATATCTTTCTTGTTTTCCTGTCCAACCTATCCAGTGCCTTTTGGGGCCAGTCAGTCACTCCAAAACTGTAAGTTAGGACACGAAGAGCAAATTGGTTTATAGCTTGGACTTTGTGCCTAGATGTCAACATTGTTTTCATTACTAACTGTAGCCTTCTGAAAGATTCCTTACTAAGTTTTATTCTCAACTGTTCATGTTTTATTGTTGACCCTTCATCAGTTCCCTAATATTTATACACTCACTCTTGCTCAAGTTCTTTTATTTCATATTCCTGTCCCAAACTGATGTTTTCTAGGTGCTGCAGCTTTCCTGCTTTAAAGGTTGCTTTTGCACATTTATCAAGACCAAATGACATTCTTATATTATCTGAAAAAGTTTTGACCACTTGCAGTCGTGCTTTCAGTTCCTCATCTGATGAAATATACAGTTTTAAATCATCTACTAAAAGAAGATGAGAAGTCTTTACACTTTGTTGTTTTCTGGAAGCCAAATTATAGCCATGACCTAATCTGTTAAGCAGACATCTTAATGGGTTAAGGGCAATACAAAAGAGCAGCAGTACAAAGAGTCCCCCAGGAATATTCCCCTTTGAATTTTTATCCCTGGAATAATAATATGTCCTTTATCATGTCTTAACTGTAAAGTGGTTTTCCACTGCTTCATGGCCTCTGTAGTGTAATCAATCAATGTAGGGTGTATCTTATGCTTTTTAAGCATGCTTTATCCATGAATGTGGGATACTGTCAAATGCTTTTTTGTAGTCTATCCATGCCATACTTATATTCTTCCCCTTTTTACAGGTCCCCATTATGGCTTTATTTAACAATAAACTATCCTTTGTTCTATATGACTTTCTTTTATTACCCTTTTGTTCTACTGCCATGATTGAGTTTTTTTCTAAATGACTATAAACTCTGCATCAATTCCAGTGTATAGTTTTTCCTGTTGATAACCAAACTGGCATCTTTTCAGGGTGTCCATATAAAGTTCTTACTCATGGCTAAATCTTCATGTAAAGATTTTAATACTTTTAGCCAGAAGTTAAGTACTGCATCTAGGCCTGGGTTTTCCATTCAGGAGCGTTTCTTAACTTTGCTTCAGTCTCTCTGGCTGTTACTTCATCCAGTTTCATATCCTGTACATTTGAACTTCTTATTCTTTCTTTTACTTCTTCTATTTAACATATTTGTTATGTTCCACAGGATCTTTATAGATATTTCTCCAAAATGTATCCATTTCTTCTTTTTTTTACTGTCTCAGTTCATCTTGGCTTGTTTCACAATTCTCCGTAAAACTTTTTTGGGTCATCAACAAATTGCTTATTTTGTACTTTTCCTTTATATTTATCTACATGTCTTCTACGTTTTTCTGCTTGTGCGGATATTTTTAGTTTATTATTTGAGATAGTGCACAATAAATCCTGATCTGTTATAATACTGTGTGTTACTTTTACCATGTCTATCTTTCTGATTATTTTTGTTGATCTGTTCCCTCTTCTATACTCTTCCAACAGTGACGCTTCTTGTCTTAATTGCTTTATAGTTTTCTCTATTCAGTACTTCCATGATGGCATTCGATTTCTCCCCTTCCTTCCCCTTACTATCCTGTGTTCTTGAGGTATGACTTTATCTGTTATTAATTTAACTGCACAGTAATATATCCTATTTATTTCCATCACATGAACCTCTATGGACAGTCCTAATTACTGTGTTCATTTGTTTTATCAAACGTCTAACGTTTTTGGTTTTATTGACCTGTATTCTATTTATTTCATTGATTTTGATGTGTCTGTCCATCTCTATTAAATCAAGCACCTCTTCTCTTAGGTCATTTTCTTATAAACTGAAGGCAAATTCTTTGTTCTCCATTCCCTGCAAGCATTCTACAGCAAGTTCCAGAGCATCTTCCTATGCCACTTTGTCTTCAGTTTCATCCTGTGTCATCCATTACTCTTTCATATGGGAACTCAGTGGCCTATCACTCCACAATATTGACTGTGTCAGAGTTGCCACAGTTTACTGTTCCTTCCCTTGCTGTCCAACTCCAACTGAACATTTATACTGGTTTCCTATGGAAGGCTTCAAATTATTTTCATATGGCAATTGATCAGATACTTCCCACTCCACTGGTTTCTCCTTAATTTGGGTGTCCATTGCTCTATCCTGCTGTGATGTTTTCTGAGATACATTTTCTACACTAAATATTTCACTTTGCAGGTAATCCATAACCTCTGATCTGATGTTGTCAATCTTCATTCGTTCTTGATGAATGGGACTCTGTTCCGATCCTTGGAACCGGTTCAGATGTTATACAGCTCATGCTAGCAAAAAACTCTTGAGCTAAACTCTACCCATAATGCCCCTCTCTCCATTACCCCAGATCTCGTTTGCTACTCTGATAGCAAGAAGCGTCAGCCCATACTCTTAGCTAAGTTCAAAATTTATTAATCTTCTCTTAAAAACTTTCTGTTCCTTGTAAATGCTTAGTTGTTATTTTCCTTTCGTTCATATTTCTTGAGTGATTCTGCTTCTCTACCCTTATTACCTTTGTGGTATCCTTGTTGCCATTGTTGGTAACCTTCCGCTGTCCCTCTTTACCTTTTAGGTAACCTTTTATATTATCATTGTTGGTATTCCTCTTCTTTTCTACCAGTCTTGATATTTCTCTCTACCATCATTGGTAGAATTTCCAGCTATCTTGGTGTGTGTGTGAAAGTGTCTGTTAGCCTTTGGTGACTTTACTGTTGCTCTCAAAATGGCAGAAAAACAGAAGGGCACTTCAGGTTTCAAGCAGTGCCAAGACTGTGGGCAAAAGATGCCTAATTCAGATGGGCATCTTTCATGTGTATACTGTTTGGATGCACCGCATTTGGATACAGACTGTTCTATCTGCAAGGCTTTCAGTATCACAGCCTTATTAGAGAGACAAAACAAATTGATCTTAAAAGGAATGTTAAAATCTTCTTTTGAAGACGCTTTGTCTAATGATCCTATCACCCCTAAATCTGACCACGCCAAAAAGAGAAGTCATTCAGTGCTGAGCTCTCCTATGCCACAAGAGACTAAGACACACAAATATTCTGTTCCATCAGTCTCCTCTGAACTGAAGACTAAGGTTCCAAAATTGATGGAACGAGAATCTTCAGCACTGGTTACCGCTGTTGTCATGGCACCGGCTTCTTTAATTTCCCAGTTGGTACCATCTTCACCATCTGCATCATTGCAAACTCTACCTACTCCTTCAGTGCTGAAATTGGAATCATTACCTCTTCCCAGGGCAAGGTATTCCCCTTCCATAGACCCCTTCATGGGTCAGCTTCCCAGTCCTTTTTTGGAGAGGCCAGAATCTCTCTTGGGGATGTTTGTTTGATCTTTCAGGAGTCTCTCTGAGGTAGACATTGCGAGATTGGTGGATCAGCTTTTGGTGACCAGAGGTCTTCCTGCCCCTTATCAGACCTCTGTCCCCTCTGGAGTTGTTTTTTTTTTCTCCTAGGACTCCTCCGGATTTTCCTGCTCTGACCTCCTTGCGAGGCTTAGAGCCCACCACTTTGATTTAGCCAGTTCCTGCTGTCTTGGTACTGACAGGCACTCCTCCTTCAGCTCCAGGAACTGCTCTGACATCTTTGGTTCCCTCTGAACCAGTAGATTCTTGGGGCCATAGCTCAGCTGTCAGTTTCAAGGGTTTTGGATCATTTCCTGTTTTTTATTCATAGTCATCCTTGGCTCTTGGAGCCCTGATAGTTGTGGGTTCTTCCCTGGCTCTTGCTTTGGATGGCAGCCATTTGAAACGAGGCATGACCTTGGTTCTAAGGTTGTCTTTCTCATTTCTGGACTCCCATCCCTCTTTGAAGGGTCCTGCCCTCCAAGTAATGGAAAGGGCATTAGCCACTGTGGCTTCTCAGCTGGCCCCTTCTGTCTCAGAGTGCCATATGTCTTTACCTTCTGGTCGAAAGCTGCCATCTTCCATGTCAGGGCAGCAAGCACCAAAGCTGGAAATTACCCCTGTACGGGGCTCCTCTTCTTCAGAGTCTTCCTCAGAGATTCCCACTGAGGAACCACCCTGAAAGAAGACATGCAAGAAGAAGCACATTAATTATTAATTCCTTGGAAGAATCTGTCACAGAAGACACGGACTTCGATAAAGGGGAGGGTTCCCATGGTCACCCCCTGAAGATGTCTCCTTTGCAGACAGCCTGGAGATCCTAAAACAGAGGGGTGATTGAAAGCCCAAAGACCTGTCCTCCAAGGAATCCATGTACTTGCAAGCCTTTGTTGCTTTCCCATCTACTTTCTGGGTGACACCATCTGCTGCTGATCTCATTAAAGTGAGCATGCAGCGGGCATGGAAGGCCCCTGATTCCATAGAGCCGATCCCCCGGAGACTAGACAAAACCTTATCAGCTCCCCAAAGATCACCAACACTGGGCAAAAGACTTAGCAGTAGATGCCATGGTTGTGGCGGTAGCCACCAAGAAAGAACTCGCCGATGACAGTCCCACTGCCCATCCACCTAACCAAGAGTCTAGGACGATGGACAGATTTGGAAAGCGGGTATTGCTTCATCGACCTTCGCCCTCAGGTCCTTGAATTTCATGGCACACTTCACAAGACTCCAGATGGATCTGACTAAGGAGTTATCAGATACTCTTGCTGGAGCTGTGTCTGATGAGATACAGGACAAAGTTTCCTCTCAGCTGGCCACCCTGGAGTCTATATTGAACTCGTCTATGTGGCTCATCACACATGCAGCTGAGGGGAAGGTCAGAGCAGTGGGTTCAGGCGTTGCCATAAGACATTACACCTGGATGCATTTGTGTAAATTTGTGGAGCCTTTCAAGTCTTCCTTCATCAAAGTTCCCTTTGATGGATCATCCCTGTTTGGCCCCAAAGTCAAAGACACACTATCCAGGTGAGAAAAAGATGGAAAGACCCTTTCTGCTGTGGGCATTCATTTTTCTACTCCTCAATGATCCTATTCCAGGAATCACAGGAGTGGGAAGATGTGGTTCAAGAAGTCCCAAGGGCCTTTTCAGGACACACATGGAGGAAGCCTCCCTCAGGGCAGAGGGGGAGCCCTAATGGAAGACGCCAATTCCATGGCAGAGGTGGTCTGCGAAACTAGAGCTCCAGAGTCATCTTCACTGGACAACCCTACTAGCGCTTCTGAAAGGGGGCCTAATTGCTTACCTCTCGAAGTAGTCAGGGGAAGATTTTCACTGCACCCGACAGCCTAGAAACTAATAACTTCAGATTCTTGGGTGCGGAAAGTCATTACCAGAGGTTATCATATTCCCTTTGTTCTTTTTCCAAGATCAGAGAGAAGATTTCCCAATGTAGTAGCCAGTCAGAGGGACCAAGCAGCTTTGGAAGTTCAAAAGCTGCTAGAAAAAAGAATCACCCAAGAAGTCCCACCAGCCAGAAAGCATCTGGATTTTACTCAAGGTTCTTTTAAGTGCCAAAAAAGACAGGGGACTGGAGACTGGAGACCAATATTGGATCGCAGTCTTCTGAACAAGTTCATTCAGCAAACAAAATTCTGGATGGTCATGGTTCAGTCTATACTTCCCTTTCTAGAGGAAAATGTTTGGATGTGCTCTACAGATCTTCAAGATGTGTACTGCCACATAAAAATGGACAGATGCTCCAGAAGATATATCTGTTTTTGGCTAGGAGACAGTCATTTCCAGTTCAGAGTGCTGCCCTTTGGTCTCACCACAGCCCCCAGAGTGTTATGCATGACAGCAGTCACATCTCACTTGAGACTACACAGATTCTGGGTGTTTCTTTACTTAGACAATTGGCTCCTCACTGCCCCCACCAGGTGTCTACTGCTTCAAGCCACAAATTTTATCCTGCACCTTTTCAGCTCTTTGGGCATCACAGTCAACAGAGAAAAATCCCAGCTGACTCCAACACAAGTCTTGGAGATCATAGGAGCTCATCTCAATACAATCATTTGTGTAGCTTCTCTCCCCCTTCACAGACTACAAAAGATAAGGTCTCAAATACAATCCATTATATCCAAAGACAAAGTCCACACTCATCTTGTCCTTCAAGGTTTTAGGGTTTTTGGCTGCAACCATTATCTTAGTACCTCTAGCAAGATTTCACATGAGGCTACTACAATGCCTCTTAGCTGCACAATGGTCCATCCTAACACATCCAATGACGTACCCCATTCTGATAACAAGTTGCTGCAACAAGGATCTATCCTGGTGGATGCAGTCAGAGGAAATTCTTCTGGGCTGTCTCTTTTATTCCCTCTCAGCCTAAGGTCATAGTGACCACGGATGTCTCCCAGATTGGGTATGTGGGAGTGGGGCATTATCTGGGAAGGACAGTCCAAGGCACTTGGTCTCCATTCAAGGCCAATTTGCACATCAGTGTCCTGGAATTTAGGGCAGTGCTCTTAGTGTTACAAGCCTTTCAATCTGTCCTCCCTCCGGGAACAGTTACAATCCAATCAAACAATATGTCAGTGGTTTGTTACATCAACAAACAGGGTGTAACCAGATCTTACCCCCTGTGCCTGGAAGCTCTCAGAATATGGCAATGTGTGACATCTTCCAATTGCTTTCTAATTGCAATGCATATCTTGGGCAGCTCCAATGTGATAGTAGACAAAGTGAGCAGATGCATTCTCCTGCCTCATTAGTGGTCTCTCAGTCCTAAGGTGTGATGAAGATTTTTTGTTGACGAGGCCAGCCTTGCTGCGATCTCTTTGCCTACACAATGAACAACAAATGCAGCAACTGCTTTGCCCTAATCTCCCCTCAGGGGAAGTCCCTGAGAGATGTTCTCCTTCTCGACTGACTCTCAGGTCTCCTCTATGCATTTCCCCACTTTTCCATCATTCCCCTCTTCTTGAAGAAAGTCCAAAGGTTGAGAAGCAAAGTGATCCTCATTGTACCCTTTTGGCCCCAACAAGTCTGGTTCCCATTCCTTTGGCCTCACCTGATTCACCATCCATGGATACTGGACCCAGTTCCAGACCTACTGTCTCACCCTCAGGGACTGGTGCAGCCCAACCTTCGCAGCCTCAAGCTGACAGCTTGGTTCTTCCAATTCCATTAGTTGCCAGGCAGAATAATATAGCTGACTCAGTACAAAAATTCTTCTGGCTTCTCATAAACCACCCAGTAGGAAACTTTATCTTAGCAAATGTAAGAGATTTTCAATTTGTGCCAGTACAAATAATCTAGACCCCTTTTCGACACCTGTTGAGAAAGTTTTAGAATTTTTGGCTTTCGTTTTTTTATCAGGAAGCTTATGCTTCCACCATTAAAGTTCATTTAGTGGCCATTTCCAATTTCCACAATGGCTACGATGATCTTTCTTTAATTTCCCAATGCTTATGCAAAGTTTTCCTTAAAGGTGCCTTGCATATAAAGCCTCCATTCAAGGACCCTATAGCCCCACGGGATCTGACCTTGGTTTTGCAATCTTCGGTACTTCCTTCCTCTGAACCAGCAGTGACTTGCTATCTAAAATTCCTGTCGTAGAAAACTCGTTTTCTAGTAGCCATTACTTCTGCCAGGAGAGTTTCTGAGATTCAAGCATTACGTGTGAAACCTCCATATCTGTTTTTTCATAGGGATAGGATTTTGTTGAGAACCAACCCTTCCTTTCTTCTTAAGGTGATCTCAGAATCTAATATTAATCAAGCTATTGATTTACCCATTTTCTTCGGATCTATATTATGTCAGTGAAACAGTATTACAGCGAATGCCATTTTGCCGACACATATAGACTGAAATCAGAAAAGAGCAAAAGCTCAGGTCAGCGATTTCTTTCCCAGGGGAAGAAATTGCTTAGCCTGAGCAGTGACATTGCCCTTTACCCCACTGTAGTGCAATCTCATAGTTGGTATATTTACTTGGGTGTGTGTGTGTGTGTGTGTGGGGGTGAAGACCCCCACTTTGTAAGGTTTTAAGTGGTATGTTGTGTTTTGTTGGTTCACCGATTTATTTTCCATGGGAAAAAAAATCAGTGAATTGGGGTTTCTCTCAAGATTTTGTTCTATGAATTACAAATTAATCATTCACCAGCACTTGAAAGTCAAATGGTTACACTACAGGGACAATTATGGGAAATTCAAACAAAACAGTTCTCAATCAATGAAATTAAACTTATTCAAAAATATGCCGAATGGGCTCAATCACCGTCAAAAGCGCTGGCAAGAATCATAAACATAAAAAACCCCTACCAAAATAAAGTGAACTATAATAACAAATCGCTAGATACGGACGAAGAGATTATAGCGGCCTTTGAAAAAAATTTACCAAACCTATATGGCCCTCATGACCAGTTTAATGAATCACTACTTTATCAATTTACTGAAGAGTTACAATTTCCAGTGCTGAATGAAACAGAAATAAATAACCTCAAAGCTCCTTTAAATGTAAGGAAAATTTTGCTGCTGTAAATAGGTTGAAACCAGGCAAATCACCAGGGTCAGATGGTTATATGGCGGAATTTTACAAGACTTTCAAAAAACAATTAGCTCCAATATTACTGAAAGTATATGAATACATAATAAACTATGGTACCAAAGACTTGTATATCAATAACTCAAAAACTATATTCATACCAAAACCCAAGTCTGAAGCATCAAATCAAAATAATCACAGGCTGATAGCACTCATAAATATTGATATCAAAATTCTTTCTACAGTCCTAGCCAGTAGAATAAAAAAAAACTTACCTCTTACCATATCTTCTGAACAACTAGGTTTTATGAACAGCAGAAAAATATATGACAATACACTCACCAATGATTCAATCATTAGTTTAAAAGCGAATGATAAATGCCCTAGCTATGCACTCTCAGTAGATGCAACCAAAGCTTTTGACAGGGTAAATTTTGATTTTTTATTAAAGATACTCAAGAAATTTAGCATCCCTGAAGACTACATAAACATGGTTAGGGCTTTATACAATAACGCCACAACAACACTATTTATAAATAAAAAGCAATCAAAACCTATTCAAATTGTGAATGGTACAAGGCAAGAATGCCCACTATCACCATATCTGTTCAATATATACATATAACCTCTACTTCTTAAAATATCACAAAGAACTTATCACCATCTTATGAATATTTCAAAAATCCCAATAAAGTATACAGCTTTTGCTAATGATTTAAACATCTATTTTGAATTCCCAAATACAAATTTGAATAAGATACTAAACTCAACTGAAAAATTCTGAAAAATATCCAATTATGCTATTAACCCCCCAAAGATCAGTCATATTCCCTCTGAATACTCTAGGACATAAAGAATTCTATTTCCCTGAAACTGAAATAAAAGAAAGATTATAATCTTAAATATCTGGGTATTATGTTCATTCACCCCCAATCTGATATGACTAAAAATTATTTGCTCAAAATCTGGACTACTATCACTGAGGACACTAAGAGATGGTTAAATCTCAATCTATCTCTACTATCTAAGACAGCTATAGTTAAAATGAATATTCTTCCAAGATTATTGTTTCATTTTAGTGCTATTAATCAAAATATACCCAAAAACTTCTTCTCCAAACTTGAAACACTACTAGGTAAATTTATTTGGCATCCAAAAATACAAGAATAAAATATTCTAGATTAACGTTACCCAAACAAAAAGGGAACTAGGTCTACCTGAATTCCAAACATACTATAACATTATAAATGCTAGTTGAATTATACAAATAGCAAATTTTGAACCATTCAGCAAAGCATGGTATCCACTATGGAATAAAATATATTGCAGTCATCTAATCTCATGTAATTTAAATCCTAAAGCAGTATCCTTTTTGAATTCTAAGACGTTAAAGTATTTTAAGGTCCACCCCATAATCATAAGAAACACACTAATATTTCAAAAGCCTGTATCCTCCCTAAATCTTAAAGATACCTTGGTACTGGGACAACCAATACACCTTAACCCTAACATTAAACTAAATAATACTATGATAAACCTGACTCAGTACCCCAAAATCAAAAACATCACCATATGGGATCTCTGTCAGGTTAAAAGCCTTTCAATTAAAAACATTAGGCAAAGATTCAAAGTAAATAAAAGTTATAACACCATAATCAACCAATTAACATACCCGATTAACACAATTACTATGAATGTTAAAATAGATAACTAAGACATGCAGCTATATCAACAAATTATTAACCTGTTACTTTTGAGATCTAAAATATTATCAAATACCTATAGAGTAATAACAAAAATTAAATATCAAGATGCACTTCTATATTCAAAATTTTGGAAAAAGAAAAATAATAAGATCACTGTTGAACAAAACTCTGCTGCAATTGAGCTTACTTTGAAACCAAAACCCCTCAAAAACTAATTTACACCCAAATTATGATTAATAACAACGCTTATCACACACCACTTTTTCTAAGTAAAATGAATCCCTCACACTCTCCTTATTGCACCATATGCCAAAACAGCGTTGCAGACACTTCATATTTTTTGGAGCTGCAAGAATGGTTACAAATTATGGTGCTCATTAAGAACCAAGTTAGAAAAAAAGGGATACACTAAATCTACCCTGTCATGGGAAATGGCAATTTTACATGTATTCCCTAGCAATTTTTCCTATGAAAATAAACACATCATAGTCACACTGTGTGCAATGATGAAATCATACATAACCCAAAATTGGTTACATAGAAGTAAAATGACATGGGAAAATTTTAAAGGAATGGCTATAAAGTATTTATTAGCCAGTAAACTAATTACAAGAAGCCAAAAAAATGATCCTACTATCAGAAACATTGGATAACACTTATAGAAATCTTAGGTCAAAACTGATTTATGAACAAGGGACTACAACATCAGTATTATTCTATGTAAATAAGGGAAACTAAAGATATTTAGTATTGTAAAATGTTTACCTACAACAACAATGGGCAGGTCATGGTAATACATATAAGATGAACATTCAAGGTGACATCAATATATATAGTGTATATAATTAGTACAAGATATAACGTAAATTAGGTAGGCTAGAATGTCTTGATGCAAGTGTTTTAATGTCAGATTTCAATACGTTGTATATTATCTCTGTGTAGTTTTCTGTATTATAGCTCAATATGAACAGCTTGATTGTTAGTTAATTTTGCATATTGTTAGTTTAACACTAATGGTTCATGTTATATATACTTTAATAGGATTACTGCAACTTGATATTCCTAGTACCTGTTCTTATATTTTTCTGTGATATTCTTTCCTTGTATTAAAATAAGAAGAAAAAATGCAATAAAATATATTTGAAAAAAAAAAGATTTTGTTCTATATGTGTTGGTGAAATGGCATTCGCTGTAATGCCATTTTGCTAACATAATATAGATCTTTTTCTTCTCCAGTTTTCTCCAGTAAAGGCAAATATTGTTTGTATTTACTGGATGTTCACAGACTATTACGCTTCTACCTTGACAGGACCAATGTGTCTAGGAAATCAGATCAGTTATTTGTTTCCTTTCAGGTCTAACTCTGGGAAGACCTGTCTCAAAAGTTACCCTATCAAGATGGCTAAGAGATTGTATTATCTTCATTTACAATCATAATAACCACAAATTATCTGCACCTGTAAATGCTCATTCCACCAGATCAACTGCTACATCAGCTGTTTTTCACTCTAGGGCGTCCATGGATGAAATATGTGCAGCCACAACACAGGCTACACCACATACCTTTATCACTCATTACACATTAGATATGGTCTCTAGGGGAAGAGCATCCTTTGGCTCTATGGTTCTCAGGAATATCCTTCCATAAGGCCAACAAGGACCTAAAGTAGCTGGGGACTCTGTCCCATTCATCAAGAATGAATGAAGATTGACAACATCAGATAAAGAAGTTATGTTATTACCATAACATTACATCTGTGTTGTCAATCTTCAGTCATTCTTTCATTCAGTCCTTCCCCCTCCTACAGATTTCCTGGAGGATTGGACACTTGTTCTGGGAACCTATAGGTTTCACCTTAGACATGGCTTCTATCTTACTATTTGGCTGCAAACTTGATCTGAGGTAATGGACAGAGGGGCATTGTGAGTAGAGTTTTAGCTTGAGAGTTTTTTGGCTGGCATGAGCTGTATAACGTCTGAATCAGTTCCAAGGATCGGAACCAAGTCACATTTGTCAAGAATGAATGAAGATCGACAACACAGATGTAACATGGTAAGAACATAAGTTATTTTTTCTATTTCTTTAACTTCTCCATTACTAATCCACCATAGTATGAATGGAAAGCCACAACCACAGCCCAAGGGTTGCCAAGGAGTGGCGTCGGTGTCTGGCGCCGTAACCATGTATTAGTAGTCAATGCCATGCAAATGAGGCAGATAATACTGAATCGCAAAACCCCCGCCGGCGTAAGGCTGCACCAAACGGCGCAGCGGTAAAACACCGAGGAGTGGCCTAGAGGGAATACCTGTCAATCGCAGAGGGGTGTGCCACTGTAGGAGGAAGCACATTGGAGCCCAGCAAACCTGGGCTGTACAATGCACATCACAGCATCAGGACCGGCGTGTGAGGAAATAGATGCGCTGAGAGTATACAATGCGCGCACAGATGCATGTGCACGAGGATGACTACGTTCCCCAAACCAGTCATGTGACGGCCGCCCCGTCAACAACCATGGATACAGGAAGGTGATGTGGAGAATATGAGGAAATGCGGAAGCAGTGTAATTGTAGTCGTAATGAGCAATTAACACCAATCAACCAACGGAGGGCAATCGGCGGCAGCTGACAACTCTGCATGCAGAAATCTGCAAAACGGGAAAGGGGAGGAATATGAATGCAAAGAAAGTAGTGGATGTTGCAGAAATGCAAAGAGCGAAGAACCGATACAGCACAGCCAAGGAGAGAGTTAGCATAACGGAGGCGGCAGACAAAATGCATGACATGTCATGTGCCTGCAGGATGCACTCCCGTAAATAGTAGGTGCAACGTGCAGAAACAGTAAAGTAAGGTGCAAAGCTAAACCAATGCAGGCAAGTGTAATGTAACACCAAAGGCAACAGCGTTGCAGTGCCAACGGTAAAACACGGTAGATAACCCACAGATACGCAGCAGAGACACACCCAATGACATCACCGGTGTACAGCACAACACTATAAAGTGGGAATGCACACAACACACAGCGAATTCCCAAACGCTGCCTTTACGGTGTAAACACACGGGAACTTTTAAAATGTATATGTTGGGTGCTGCCGGCCGTGATGCATCAGCATGTGTTAGAGACAGACGGAGTTGCGGAGGAGGGTGCCGACAACTACCGGAGGCCTCAGAGGAGAAGGAGAGTGTTCAGACCAAGGGTGACCTACCAGGGGCTGCAAGACCTGGAGATAGTAGAGCATTACAGGGTGGACAGGGACATGTTACAGCAAATAGTGGAGCTGTGCCAGCCAAGCCTGAGAACAAGAGACAACAGAGGGGAGCCCATCCCAGTGGACACAAAGGTATGTGTAAGCTTGCGAATACTGGCAACAGGTACCTTTCAAAGGCCAACCAGGGATATAATGGGCATCTCACAGGCATCAGCATCCAGGGTACTACACCAGTTTCTGGATGCCATGTTACGACATGCCCATGAGTATATATACTTCCCCAGATCTCAGGAGGAGTTGGCTAGCAATATGCGCCACTTCCACCGTGTGGCACAATACCCGGAGGTACTGGGTACGATAGACTGTACGCACATAGAAATCAAGTCACCACCCGGTGAGCAGGGTAGACACTACATAAACCACAAGGGATTCCTCCATCAATTGCCAGGTCATGTGCAATGCGCAGGGCATTATCATGGATGTGTGTGCTGGCAGCCCCGGAAGCTACCACGACTCCCATATCTGGCATGCCTCACAGCTGTATCAGGTATTCGCCAGGGGGACATCACACAAGGTCACCTTGTGGGGGATGCTGGCTATGCATTGGAGCCGTGGATGATCACACCCATCAGAAATGCACACACACACATGCAAGAACGCCATAATGAGGCACAAGCACAAACCAGAATAATCATAGAGCGTGTGTTTGGGATGTTGAAATCACGGTTCCGGTGCTTGGATACATCTGGTGGAGCCTTGCAGTACTCTCCAGGCACATGTGCCCACATATTCATAGTATGTGCTATGCTACATAATATGATCCTGCGGAAACAGCTGCCGCAGGGACATAATGGTGTAGGGCCACCAAGCCCACCACAACTGCCAAGGCAAGCACAGGCACAGGGCGTTCAGCGCCATGAACACACTGTGCCAGCCCCAGTAGGCAGATGGAGGCGTACCCAATATGCCTATGCCTTGGCAAAGAGGGAACGTATAGCACATACTCTGACAGCGTAGGCCCCATGGACTGACACCTCCCTACCTGCACACAAATGGACGGCACACAAACATGTCCGCCCATAATGTGTACTGTATGGGCGGTCCCATGTGTGACTCCAACATAGGTAGCACCCAAACACTGCACAACCAACAGCCAGCGGAGCATGGAACGCCAACACCTCAACTGCACGCGGGTCCGACAGCAGACGGCGTAGCCGTATGCTGCCACGTTCGGCGCAAGGTGTCTACATATGTACATATGTGCATACACAAATATGGATATAGATATCATTACACACGTAGAAATATATGTACACATACACAGATATAAAGTACAACAAGTTAAACAGGGAATCACAGGGATGCAAGGTTACAGATGCAGTAAGATGCGAACTCTCAACATAGTAAACATACTGAACGACAACCCGACTATCCGGGAGGGTGGACAGAGCAGGGAACGCCACCCATGGAAAGGTCAAACCACCTAAATGCATATTCGCCATTCGGGATGATCGCCAGGCCACGATACAGTAACAGGACATGTGCATGTAATATTCTTAGGATATGAGGGTGGAGGTAGACACCGCCGCCGGCGATGTGGTCAATGTAGGTACTGTGTGCAACCGTCCCTGCGAAAGCGGCAGTATGTCTATGTGTGAGGTGAGGGTGTCGTGTGTTCCGCTGTGCCAGTGTAATGTGTGTGACACTATAAAATGTGTATGTAGGTGACATGTGACAGGCGGAGTGGAATAACATGTGTAGGCATACAGTATAGGAACCACAGGCGTATGTATAGCAGTACCCACAAAGTAGTACTGAGAGCTCCTCACTGGCTAGGCGTGTGGCGACGTAAAACGATGCAAATCGAAAATGTCCCAGAATGTACCACAGGAGTATAGCCAACATGACATGCAAAGGACGCATGTGCAAACCATCACCGTATGTATGGCGCCGACATGTTAATTCCAATACGATATATCGGCAACGTTACGCAGCAATAGTTATGTACCGCGGAAATACGCATGTGCTACCCCGGCACCGATCGTGGACACGTATCGTCCCGTAAACACTGCTGTGTGTTCTACAAGTGTTAAACAAGCAATCGCCACCTGAATAGGTGGCAACCGGTAGCATACAGGCCATCCTAACTACAGGACCACAATGACCGTAAATATCCATGACAAAATGCCAAGGGATAGTCGGCACGCATTTAACAGCTGCAGATATACTACCGATGTGACGGAGGAATACATGCAGGAAGCACACAAGCAGGCGGTACCGACAGCAGACGACATCAACAAAACCTACACTCCTAGAACAACAGACAGGTAACTTGTAACTCCCCAGGCAGGGATGGAGCACACACAGAAGCATACCGTGTATGTACAAATGCAAGGCCCACAACCCGCACCGTCACCCACAGCCGCCGATATACCCCATCGCACATATCAAAGGGATACAATCCGAAATAGCAGGAAAACATACAGGCAGTTAATGACAGCGGCATACCCGCAACATCCCGCGTGGGAACCACTATCAGCAGCGGATGCATACCTGCATCCGCTGTGTACAGGAATACAAGAGCTATGTTACACATCAGAATGCAAAACGCCATCGACAGACGCCGGAAGGACACGGACACCCACATGTGGAACATAATACCATACCCAACACACACAATCCAAGGCTAACACCACAGCCAAATGTACCTGACGCCACACATAGCGGTTGTAGTCACACATAATATAACACAATACATACCATCCCCACGAAGGTAGTGCAGATAACCAACGCCCAGACGATGAATGAACCATGCCCTAGTTCTGACGAGTACCGTACGAATGGAGGAGATGCACAGGTGATATGCGCATAAGTACACACCGAGGAACAGCTATTGATGTGATGAACCCACATGCCGCAGGTGACGACGGATATAAGGAAGACTCCCAGGATAGTCAAACTGTATGTTCATACCGAACAAAGACGTTATTCCTACAAGAGCCGATCAGTTGTCAGTAGCGAGACACAAATGGAATACGGACAGCAATACAGGAAAGGTATGTAGAACCCACGAGATGTACTGGTGTGTAACGCATGATATGTATGACAAATCGGCACTGTATGTGAACGGTGTTTGTCAGTAAAGATACCTGTCCATAAAGGAGAGAGTGGTGAAAGGTGGTTATGTAGTGTTAACCTGCTGAGTATACCAACCACCGTGGACACCGTGTGCACAGCAGTGGGACATCATGTACACAGCTGGGATAGGCCAAGGGGTGCCATCATGATTTAAAACACAGAACAATGCCACCACCCACGCTGATGCCGGCAGTGGATGTCCAACAATGAAGTGCCACAGCAGGGGATAGGACATGTATGTATAGTGTCACAGCACACATGTGTATGGGCAGATATTGTCGATGTCATACGTAATGTGTGCACGACGTGCACGTATGCCTCGCAGTAGGGGTGACCATGTCAAGTATGTATAATGTAAAGCTATCATGATGGATACGTTCAGACATTATACACAGTATCACAGGCATAGCATGCATGATGGATGTATGGCCTAGTGTTATGTACATTAACAGGATATGTATGGCCTGCAGATATGGGACAGAGCAGTAGCAGAATAGCCACCCAAAATGGAAGGAACATCAAGTAACCATGTCCAAGCTATCTGTAGCAGGTGCAATGTGTGCAACAATGATGTCTGGCAGGTCCATGTGTAAACACATGTGCAATGTACACAGTCGTGCCACCCCCCCCATGGTACTGTCCACTGGACAGCAAAGGTGGATGTCAACTGCATGTCTACACAGTACTGCTGTTGTGGTGGTCCCATGTGTATGTGTCACCCTATCAGCAAGGGAGCTATCACATGACCAGTGCCACAGTGTGTCCCTGTGGGATGTGCACAGGACCTATGTTCTACAGCATGGTGTGTGTCTAGTCTGTGTAGGTAAACAGAAGCCCAGGCTAAGCAATGTGGCTTGTGTGCACATATGCATGACTGCTTCATTCACCCTGCCCACTGCAAACGCCATGTAGGAGTACTACAGGCATCAGTAATGCAGAGGACATGGCCCATGGCAGAGTACATGACACCACTGTGTAAGTGGTATGCAGATGAGTACAGATGTGTTACCCGTCTGTCATCTGCATATGTAAACTGTCTGAGCCTGGTATACATCGCGGCATGACTATACTGTGCCATGGAAAGTTGTAGCCATTGTGGAAGGCACACCACGAATGTGTTATAGTAACCCTGCCCATGTGTAGATGTGTGTATGGCACAAGTACAAAGGCTACCAATGTCCCAGCAACACACATAGTCCAGATATGTGTGGCCCTGCAGATGTGTACCCACGCCACAGTGGAATATGGCAACCACAGCACCATGTGGGGCATGTGTGTGTACAGCAACCATGTACAATGTGATATGCATGTATAGGGACAGTATCCACGTGATACCCAGTGGATGACTGTCACTATGCAAAGGTGATGTGCATGCACCATCTGTGATGTATCTGACACAATGACATCTACACGATATATCTGCCACACTGACACCTGTATGGTTGTTAGCAGTATGAGCTGGTGGAGCTAGAATGCTGCCAGGTATGTAGATGTGGGACATGTAGACATGGACATTACTCCGTGACAGCATGTTGTGTATGTAAGCAAATAGTGAACATGAGGGGACACATGACTGAGGACTGTGTAATGCCACATGTACCTTACATGTCGTAGGTAGCATGATATGCTTGCACCACTGTGTGACCTGTCCAGGAGTCACATAGCCTAACATCCTGAGACACAGGGTATGATGTGATGGTGGATGTGTACATTGCCAATACCAGAATGTGGAATGGTGCTGAAGGGCAATGTGGGGATAATGTCTGATCTGTTACCCTCTGTACTACACCAACCACCCATGCAATGGTATGACAGGTGGCCATCATGTGGATGTGGTGTGCTGTGGCACACAGATGCCCAACAAGGGTGCCAGTAAAGGCATGGAAGTCATCAATGAGTGTGTGAAGCATGTATGTGAGGATGTGCCCCAGTGCCATACCGAATGGTGCAGTCATGTCTGTATGAATGCAGTCCCACACGTGCAATGCACTACCACCCATGTGTAGTGTGATAGATGCGGTGGTGTGGTGGTCAAGGTACACAACGTCCATGAATGGGCTAGCAGTTAATTCAGTGGGCTGCTGCAGAGACACATAACAACCAGTTTGGCAGGATATAACAGCTATGGAGATTGGAGGTGACATTGGGACAGTGTCCGAGGACATAATGTGTGCATTGCAGTACCATGTATGTGTCCACAGGGACAATGCGATGTCCATGTATGGATTGGAACCCTGTAGTGAGTGAGAGTGTATATTATTGGTAGGTATCCCATTGGCTGGCATGTTGCCAACAACATCTCTGTCGGCAATGCCTGGGTGACTGTCGTATGCTACATTGAATGTGGATGTAGCCAAACAACACAGACATACCACCACACTGCATGAGGGCCCACACTGCAAAGTATGGTGGTCATGTGTAGGTAGCTAGCTGTGGAGTATGTGATGGACCACGAGGACACACCATGACTGTCAAGTGATGCACCACACACATTTGAACATACCCACCGTGCAACAGCCTGCACATGCGCCCATACAGCACATGTGCATGGAACATGCATACCACCGTGGCATCTGTGTAAAGGCCAGTACCACCATGTCTCTGTGTGGAATAGCATGGTCCCTACCAGTGCGTACATGTAGCGGAAGTGCATTGTGATATGTGTCAGCATAGTCATGTATACTGTCCGTCTGCCGGGGTGCCATGCCATTAACTACCCCCGTCAGCAGATGTTGGTAGTACCGGCTGTTGAGCACATGTACCATGTATGCTGCAATGGGTGTGTGTCCAGGGTGTGGCTAGCAGGGCCGCAATGCATATATGTCCATCAACCAGAGGGGATGTCTGTAGGTATAGCACACAGACACATGGAGGTATGGTGCATGCTAAGGGTAGTGTAGGTATGGTATGTCTTGTTTAATGTGTCACCCAGCTATGTGTAGTGCATGGCCAAGCATGTGTGGGTACATGGGAGTCCATACTAGGAAGTGCGTGTTGCTGTCAGCACATGGCAGTAGCAACTGTCCGAGGTGCAATGTACAGTATGATAACACAGCCAGCATGTAACCTGTGGTGTACAGTGTACTCACCGTCACGTGTCACAATGTGTCTAGCGGTCACAAACATGGGTATCCAAACATGGAGTACCTATGATGCATTTGTCTTAGAAAAACATACAGTATGTGTGTAAATCACTGTGTGATGTGGGATCCACTCACCTGTGTGTGTTGCAGTCCAGGTATGTGCCTGGGAGGTATGATCTGTGTACAATGTGGACTGGCAGGTGTGCTCTGTAGAGCATGGAGGCAGGTCCCAGGCACTGCAGATTAATGTCAGGCATGCCTTACTGTGTGTGCAGTGCATGTGTACAGCACAGTGGGGGGTGCAAGCATTGTCACACATCACTGCATGCCATGCCTGCCTGTGACAGCCCTGCTGGCGACAGACATGTGACACTGCTGCAGAGGCAGCATAGCATGTGAAGATGGACATGTGGGCCCCACACCCTAGGCAGATGTCCGCAGGTCATGTGTGCCACAGTACTGTGGTTGACCATGACTGTCATACTGGATCAATACCACATGCCTGCATAAGTATAGTATGATCATAGTCAACAGTCGCAGTGACAGAGTAGGCAAATGTACAGTATCCCTGTGTGCAGACCACTGCCTACTGTACACTCGGCTAGACACACACCCAGAGGGTGAATACACCATTGAGCCATCAAATGTCCCATTCCATGTAGCCTGTACAATGTCATCACAGGGTGGTCACAATAGCATGTGGTAAGACAGACATGT